>NW_016813148.1:773050-815509 GCF_001698545.2 Rhinopithecus bieti
TTTCTTTCTTTCTTTCTTTCTTTCTTTCTTTCTTTCTTTCTTTCTTTCTTTCTTTCTTTCTTTCTTTCTTTCTTTCTTTCTTTCTTTCTTCCTTTTCCTTCTTCCCTTCATTCTTTCCTTCCTTCCTTCCTTCCTTCCTCTCTGCCTCATATATATAGCTCCTCTTATACAATAAGTACAAAATAAACATTTAATAATTGCAAATAAATTATATAATTAAATATTAAGTTATGCAATTTACTCCTCTTTGCAGCATAGTAATATGGTAACTACAACAGATAAAAAATAAATAATTGAATATATTTAGAATTGTGTCACATAAAAATCTATATCTTTCTTTGTCTCTTTGTCTTTTTTTTTATAGTCTATATCCCATCCAAGGCTCCTCTGTCAAGGAAGAACACATATTCTCCAAATATTGGGCATCTGTTCACTTGTAAATAGCCAGACAGAGGAAGAAGAACAATTAATATGCATTTAATGACTTAGAAACATGATACCCTTAAATGCTGATCAGGGATTCTCTGTTGTTTCATATTAAGATGTTATAATGAGGGTCTTGCAAAGAAAAACATCAAGTTGAATTCTGAGTGTCGTAAGCAGAAGTCCTTGAGTGTTTTTATTTCTTAAATACAAAATCTCTCAAGTCTACTGGGTAGATTTGGTGCCATATCACCAGAACTATGTTGCCAGATTTCAAATAATACCTTGACTTATGTATAATTTACTCCTATGTACTATATCATGCATTTTTATCAAAAGTTGTTATGACTCAATAAGAGTCAGAATTTATTTGTTGTTACTATAATATCTCATACTTACATTCTTATCTTCCTATTTTTTCCATATTTCTTTCTTCTTTCTTAGATATTTTTGTGGGCTTAATGTTGGGTAGCTATAAGTCATAATAATAAGAAAATAGGCTTTTGGTCTTATAGATAGGAATTAGAGTCCTGACTCAACCTGGCATTACTCTGAGTTTTCTAGATTGAGAAAATAGGTGGATCAGGATACCTATTATTTTTAGATTGAGTTAATTATTAATATATAAGTTTTGGGAGTATAATGATAAGTTTAATCTTCTGTTTGCTGGGTATATAGTAACTCCTATGAAAAATCAGAGTGGAAAAGTTGAAAAGGCAGTTGGATATATAGGTTTTTTAGAAGTGAAATATGGGCTGTAATTATAAGTTTGGAAGTTATTTATAAGTCAAGATCATGTTAGGAAAGAACATGAAGCAAGAAATTACAGCCCAGGCAGAGCAACAGTTGACTTGCTCAGAGAAGTATCTACATAAAGAAAGTGTTTCCAGAAGAAAGACTGGCATAGTGGGTAGTCGCATAGTTATATAAAGCTAGAAGTCAAAATTTCCTTTGTGTTTATTGACATTACAGTATATGTCAGAGACTGTTTTCTACCCAATAATATTTTACAATTCTTCATTATGATGATGTAGAAAATAAAAATATGCAATTTAAAAACTGTATTCTTAATGCTATCTTACAGATAGGGCTGGATAATTACATGTAAGCCAAAGTCCTTGGGTGGGGTTCACTCAGCAGGCAATTGCCATGGCGCCCTTCTTTCCTCCTTCCTGCCTGAAATATAAATGTAATAACTGAAGCAGATTCTCGTATAGTAATGACGTAACCTTGAGCATGGAAATTACTCAATAAGAAGTACAGAGCAGAAAATAGGAGTCTGAAATTCTAGTAATGTCTTTGAACTTCCATGGCAAACCTGGTCTGCCTTTCTAATACATTTCGCATATGACAGAAAAATAAAACAATTGAAAAATAGTAGGACTACCATGAATCTGGGTCTCTGTTACCAGAAGCTGAACACAGGTCATATCTCATTCAAGGTAATTAGTACAGTTCGTAAGACCTGTTTCTTACTAACTGTACTAATTACCCTAACCCACCCAGTGACTTCTCTTCAGGGAAAAGACTGAAGAGAAGTCACCGGGAAAGTTATAGACATTAATTTATTCAACCACTGCTAAATGCATAATATGGAATTATATTAGTCATTGACAATTTAGTGGCAGAAAGGCACACTTGGTCTTGTCACTGTTGGGGTTATGGCCTAGCCACTGGCCATAATTCATTTATCCTTTCAGCTAAAAAGGCTGTTACCAGAATCCTAAACCAGGATCATTTCATAAATTAAGAGCACATAAGTCTGCTATGTATTTCAGAGTTTGCATTTTTCTTCCTTGAAGGTTTCTGTTTTTCTGTTTGTTGTTGTTGTTTGTTTGCTTGAATTCCAGTTGTCTCTCTTCTCTCTGTATTCGCTGATTGGTAAATATATGTTACAAGAATAGATTTTGCTCCATATCCACTTATTTGTCAAGCTAGAATAACTTGTGTATAACTGAAGTCACAATTGACTTCTACATGTCATTTTAACACTATTTTTTATGGTCATGCTGTCTAATCTTTCTCCAGCATATGACACTGTTGACTACTCCCTCTTTGAAGCACTTTTCTTTTTTGGCATGTGCAATGCTGTTCTACTTGGGGATTATTTCACCCACTTGGAGTGCTCAATACTTATAGATTAATCTTCCTTATGTTAGTGTTCCTCAGTTTCCAACCCAAGATCCTTGCTCTCTTCACTGCATTTATTCTTCCTGATACATGGTATCAGTGTATATGGCTTCAACTACTACCTTTTTCTTAATGAATTTAAAAATCAGTACCTCCAAATCAAACCATGATTTTAAGATTCTTTTATTACTTCATATGGCTTATTGTTACTGTTATCTCAAGCTAGTTGTCCTTGAATACCTCAAACATATTTAAAAAATTCCTATCTACATCTGCACATGAAGCTATCTCATATTTTCTATAGCTTTTTCTTATTTTGCCTTTCCTTTCATAAGTATGTACATTTCATTTTTTCTGATCAATTTCTTATCAAAGTAATTGACACTACCAACTGCAACTTCTTCAAGATAGACATATCAAAATTACCTACGAGTCAGTCTTCTCTACATAAATCCTTACCATCCGGTATGTTACCAATATATTACAGTTCTGCTTGCAAATGTATCTGAAATCTGTTCTCTATTCTCCAAAATAATTTCCATTATCTTTACCCCTCAACTCTCAAATATTTAAAGTAGAATTTAATGAGTGCCTCTGCTTCTATCTCTCTATCTATAGATTTCCATAAAGATATATCAAGTCTTTTTTTCTCCAAATGGATTGTGTGAAATCACATATTTTAAAGCTGTTTTCTGCATCAAAATGATTTTTAATGTATCTCTCCCTCTTATTAGATGAATCTTATCTGCTTTTTTCTGAACTTTAAACTCTGTACTCATCTAGATAGCCTTGAACTGAGGGAGTAATTCCTCCTAATTTCCAAAACAGTTAAACTAAGAAAAGTTCTAGAAAAATACAGCATCTGCTTTTCTGAAATCAGGGGCAGCTTTCTTCATGTTCATGGCTTAAGGCTAATGAAAGTGTGTTAGGGGAGGTGAACAGTTTCCACCATCAGCGCTGTTTTATGAGGGCAGGGACAATGTATTTAACTCTTTAGTTTCTTGTATTTAGCAATGTATGCACAAAAATACTCCATAATTGTTAAACAAATACATTGTAATGACACCCCATGTTTTTATCTCACTCCCAGGAGAAGGTATATTTGGAGAAATCATAGGGACAGATGTGTTACATTGCCATGCTTTCAACTGACTCTTAGTAAGGGTCCATTCATATTTATTAGATGAGCATTATCAGAATAGAAATAAACATAATTTTTACCATTAAGAGGAAGTATCTTCTGCCATTTTGTTCAAAATAAAGCACATTTTAAAACTATTTTTTGCTAAAGTAAATGCTTATTATCTGTTGTGCTGATATTAACTAAAGATATTTGTGAAATATATAGAAGAGAACTAAAGTTCAGTCTTTGAGATATTTTTGTCAACTGAGTTTTAACCAAAAAAAAAGCTAGAGTGTATTTGTCCCATCATTCTTAGTTTATTGAACATCAATTTAAATTGTGTATTCATTCGGTGACCTATCGAAACACACTCTTTGGAATTATTAGTAAAATGGAACTATGAGTACATAAAAATGAAAGAGAAAGGAAAGGAAGAATAGACTATTATTTACCAATTTCTACACTGCATTGAAAACTAGCTTTTCTGATAAACCTGTAAAGCAACAACAATCAAGATAAAGAAGATGATTTATGCAGCTGTTACAGCAGTGCTTCAATACATTTATTCCTCATTTTACAACAACTCACATATGGATAACATTGAAATTTACATGCTGAACTGTCAGTTTTTACATAGGTTTGCACATAATGAATAATATGAAGACCTTTCTCAAAATGTAACTTTTTTCTGACAAACCATATAGGAGAAAATATAATTTCAGAAACTTTACATGGTAGTTAAAATAGTAATATAAAACTGCCTTAATTCATTTACTCTGCTTCTTAATTTAACAATTTATCACACATTTTCATCTTAAAAATTAAATAAAATTAAGAAAATTTTCTAAATATTAGAGTAAACAGCATTGCATTTTACACACTGAATTTAATGTGTACTATTGGATATTTCTGAATTTTATTTATTTTTTAAATTTTTTATGTATTTGTCTTATTTTTTGAGACAGGGTCCCTCTTTGTCACCCAGGCTGGAGTGCTGTGGCACAATCTTGGCTTACTGCAATCTTGACTTCCCAGGCTCTAGTGATCCTCCCACTTCAGCCTCTCCAGTAGCTAGGACGACAGACACATGCCACCACATCCGGCTAATGTTTTTATTTTTGGTAGAAATTGGGTCTCGCTGTATTGTTCAAACGGGTCTCAAACTCCTGAGCTCAAGCGATCTGCCTGCCTCAGCCTCCCAAACGGCTGGGATTATAGGTGTGAGCCACTGTGCCCAGTCTCTGAATTTTAAATATACGATTTTGTGGTTAAAAATTTAACACACATCAGACATATTAAAGTGCTATCTTTTGAAAAATAACATTTCCTGTTGTAAGATGAATATTAGTAAATTACATTTTTACTAGAGTTACATTTGATAGGAAAGCTTAAAGTGAGTTTAGATCAATGTTCAAGCTAATAGTTGTGTAGAGTTTTGTAATGCCTTTTAGAAACTCTCTTGCCTCTTTATTTCAGAAGCTGCTGTAAGCTTGGCAAAAAATTAATATTGTGTAATTAGTGCTATTGAACTGATCATTTATATAACATGTTTTGAAACTTGTGCTTAAATGCCCTCTCTCAAACTCTAACCATAGACCTTGCAGGGTTAATATCCATCCCTTTCACCTGACACATAATCTAATCTCTATTGGCTCTGATGCTAGGCAAGCACTTTTACTTTGCACAGATGGTAATTACTAGGATTCATTGTAGAGGTTTTGTGAATTGAAAAATCTAGACAGGAAAGAAAATAGTCGCAATTGCCTGAAGGTCAGGCTTGTGGGAAAGGAGGAATGTAAAATCTAAAACAGCTCTAGTGATATACTTTATTTGCCAGTCCAGCAGTAAACACACTTTGTTTCCCATTCTAATGTGAAATGTTGATGATTTAGCTATTCTGAGATTTTCTATGATGTCTGCCATCAACTTCAAATTTCTGCTCACACAGGAGTTCCGGATTCTGTCCTGTCTATGGGTGACATTTATCCTCTGTTCCCACTACCAATTACTGACTCCCTCTCATTTCTTGTTCAAGCTACTCCTAAAGAATGTTTCGTTCATTTAGTTTTTCATTAACCAATTTCAAGAGATTTAAATAGTTAGTACTTCCATTCTAGGTTACGTTAAAATCCTCTGGGCATGTTACAGAGAACTGCTAATGACTAAAGAATCAAATCTTGTTCCAGTCATCTGTGACCAAATAAGATAAAGTATTCAATATTTATCAGAAGAGGTTGTGGGGTAGCAGCTTCCATTCAGTATGCACATTCATTCAGTCTCCTTAGTTGTACCTATTTTTTTGGAGTACCTTGAGAAAAATGACTCTGAAAATACTTCAAACCCAAAGACAGCATTATAGTAGGTTGCTCCCGGGGGCAGTTTCTACCCTGTCTAACCTGACCTCTGAAGTGAGACACAGCTATTTCTCACCATCTCACACTGTTTATAGCATTTACATTACAAAGAATAAAGCATGTTTATCTAGTAATAAGTGGGCATTAAAAAACAATTACATACTTATATGAGTCATATTTAAAAATGTAAATCCTCTTTTATAAAAACAGCATCATTCTGCAATGCAACTAGTAAAATAAGATTTTAATTCTTTAAAATTAAGAAGAATTTCAAGGCAAAACATCTTCTGAAAGATACCTATATACTACATTAAAGGGAAGATACTACGCTTATAAAAAGGAAATCTTGAAATTTTCAATGAAATGTGAAATTTATGTTGCCAAACCAAAAGTGGGAATCGAATTCTAGTCATAATCTAAATTATAGCCATGGATTTATATTTATTTATATGTCTGGGAGAATATTGGTCAGCATTATGAGAGCTAAGGTGTATGATAAACATTTTGGATATTCCTAAATCAGTCCTACCGTAAACAGGGTATCTGTTGGGGAGGGGAGGAGAAATTTTCAGTTTTGTGCTGGCTGAATCTTAAACTATCTTTTATGGCTTCTTTTTCTCTCTTTTGGAAAATCAAACAAAGTGGCCCATCAGGCAGTATAGTCTAGAAGTTAAGGGCTTGAACTTTGGCATTGGAAAAATTTGTATTTTCATTTCAAAGCTGTCTTATGTTAACTTTGTTAGGTAACTTCATCGAATCTGACTTTTCTTATCTGTATAATCAGAATAATGTTGTTTAACCATAGTGTGCAATTATATAGTAAAATAAAATGCTAAATATAAGACATCAGCTGTAATCCCAACACTTTGGGAGGCCAAGGCAAGCACATTGCTTCAGCCCAGGAGTTTAAGATCAGCCTAGGCAACATGGCAAAACCCCGTCTCTACAAAAAATACAAAAATCAGCTGGATGTGGAGATGCATTCCTGTAGTCCCAGCTACTTAGGAGACTGAGGCAGGAGGGTGGCTGGAGTCTGTCTGGGAGGCTGAGGTGTAGGAGCCATGTGAGCCATGTTCACACTACTGCACTCCAGCCTGGGTGATGGAACTAGACCCTGTCTCAAACAAAACAAAACAAAGCAAAAAAATAAGGCCGAGTATATGACACATTGTATATGGACAAGAGTGGATAGCTATTCCCATGGTATCTTAAATATAATACTACACTGGGAATCAGAATTGCCATTTGTAATGTTACTAGACTACAAGAGACAGAGTCCATTTCCCCTTCCCATTGAATTTAGGTTGGTCTTGTGGTTGGATTGCTTTGACGAATATAGCAGATGTGACACTGTGCAATGTCTAAGAGGTATTGCAGCTTCTGCTTACCTATCTTGATATTCTGAAATTGAAATGTAAAGAAACTCAGACTAGCTTCTATGAAGATGAGAGACCTTATGGCAAGAGAATTCCAGCCTACAGGTAGCACAATCAATAAGTTTGAAAGTGAGGTCATCATGGATCACCCAGAATTGGGAGTGAGCACAAGTGAGATCAGCAGAATGACTGAACTGAGCCCAGTCCAAATGATTAACCAATGGAATCATGAGCAAATAAAACGTCATTGTTTTAAGGCTCTGTGTTTTAGGGTGGTTTGTTATGCAGCAAACAATGACTAAAAACTTTTGTCTGTCTGTGTGTGTAATGCAAACCCATGAGCATTTACATAAGGGGCTTCTTCCTACACATCTGCACATTAGTTGAATTTTTTGGAAAAAAGCAAGAAATTACTAATTTACCTCTCAAATTCAAAATATTTTAATATGATTATCTTGACTGAGACATGTTTTCTAATAGTGAAAGTCTTAACTCTATTTATATTTACAATGGTGTACACTTACAGCATAATAGAATGAGGTGAGCCTTAGCATCACATGCTGTTGCTATATTTAAAATAAATTCATTTGAACTTCATGCATAAAGAATATACTGAAAAATCCCGTAATACAGGCATCCATACTGAATGCCTGCCTTTTTTTCTTTTTCAACATATGAAAGTTGAAACCATTGAGCAAAGTGATGTATTATTTCTGGAGACATTTACCAAATGAATGAATAAATAAATTATTCAAAATATAAGCATAAAATTATATTTAATGTGGTTGTCATGTAAGTGAATATTTTATTTTCCAGAGGTAATTTTAAGATATTCTGTATAGCCAAATAGATGTATTAAAGAAAATCAACAAAAATAAAATTATCTTTATCAAACATATTTTAGTTGGAGGTCACCACTATAACAAAACTCAGAATACAAGTCAATGCCAATGGCAGAATGAGGTTGAATGTATGAAGCCAAAAAAAAGAAGAGATTAGATAGGGAGATATATATATATATATGTTGTTCCAGAGCTTGATTATTTTTTCTCTTTTTGTAGTTCTGATCTTAATAAGATCTGTGTTGCCTTCAGCTGAGGGTAAAAACAGAGACATTGCAATGTAAGCTATCACCATTCACCTTGGAAAAGTCAGAAACTCTATTAGGGTGCTGTTAATTTAGCAGATATATGGGGAGCTCAGTCACTAATAGAAAAGTGAGAAATTTACCTGAGGTCTGTCAAAGAGTTTACTGGAAAAATCCATTATTCAGATAAACACATATGTTATCCAATATTATCTGCTGCTGTTGTCATCATATATTAATTTTTTGCGTCAACTAGGTATAAAATAGAGACTGGTATCAAGAATTAAGGCTGGGCGCGGTGGCTCAAGCCTGTAATCCCAGCACTTTGGGAGGCCGAGACGGGTGGATCACGAAGTCAGGAGATCGAGACCATCCTGGCTAACACGGTGAAACCCCGTCTCTACTAAAAAAATACAAAAAAACTAGCCGGGTGATGTGGCGGTCGCCTGTAGTCCCAGTTACTCGGGAGGCTGAGGCAGGAGAATGGCGTAAACCCGGGAGGCTGAGCTTGCAGTGAGCTGAGATCCGGCCACTGTGCTCCAGCCCGGGCTACAGAGCGAGACTCCGTCTCAAAAAAAAAAAGAAAAGAAAAAAAAAAAGAATTAAATACTTAAGAGAATGAATCCTTCATTATCTAATAACTATTAGGCCTAATTATAAGAAGTATTCTTCCTACACTACAAGCCTCTACACCCATTCTCCTATGATAGGAAGGTGACACAAGTATTTTATGGGATTTCATAATATTAAATATTAAATTATATTAATATTTTTAAACATGATAATTATGACAATGATATGAATAAAACTGTTGTCATCACTTCTAATACTAACTACTAGCAAGAGTTTTCATTACTGATCATAATCTTGAAAGTTAACCTAAAAAGCAGTTCTTAGTCTTGTCCACATTATATAAAAGGAACTGAATCTTAGCAAGTTTAAATGACTTCCTACTTCACTACCTTGGTGCTAGCTCTGATTTTGGAACCTGATATTTTGATTTTAAATCACTGATGTTTAAATGTTTTATTAAACTAAATGCTCAATATTTTCTGAATTATGTGGCTCTTCAAGACCATTAGTGAAACACGCCTACAAAAGAAATGCAACTCTGCTATACAAACAAAGTAATTGGAAAGAAGGAATCTCACCATACAATGAGTGAGGTTCAGTAGAACATAGAATTCAAATTATATACATGCAATTGAAATAACAAACTTTTCCAAAGTAAAAGGGCAAAAGTAGTCATTGAAAAATGATACAATTAGGCATTGTGAAATTGTTCCCCATGTCAGGTAACCAAAAGCAAACATTCTATGACAAAATTCTGATGTAGAATTTCTGATTATCACAAAGTACTCTATATGGTGAATCCAAAGGAATAACTGTAGGGAAGGGGTCAATCCCACTGTTTTCATAGTAATCCAGTTTAACTATGCTTTAGATCGAAGAAGATGGAGAGATGAGAGATGATGATGAGGGCTTCACAAATTTTCTGCTTGGATCATCACGTCCTTTTAAAGCCAGATACTAGGCATGCTTAATTTAATTAGCCTCATGCAAGTTAGCATTAACTTGGGAATTAAAAACATATCATTCATTAATGTTTTATTCCCTTATTTAACATATTTATTGAACATCTACACATGACAGACACTGTTCTGTAACAAATGATACAAACTGGATTGACAGAAGAGAAGGTGGAGAGCTAAAAAAAATTTACAAAGTAGAATTAAACTGGGTTCATTCCAAAAGAGTGCTGCAGAATAGAATAGAAGTAATACATTAAAGACAGGACTCTGTGCATTTTGAAGAAGCTTTGGAAGTTGAGGCTTGAATTTTGCCTTTAAGAACAAGTACAGTTTGGGCAAGTAGAAGGAAAAAGTAAGCTACTTTATACTAGAGGATTCATGCTCAAGGCAGCATGAGTTAGGGATGAGAATTTTGTTTGTTTGTTTTATTTGTTTTCTTTTCCTTTTTTTTAATTTTTGAGATGGAGTCTTACTCTGTGCCCAGACTGGAGTGTAGTGGTGTGATATTGGCTCACTGTAACCTCCACCTCCTGGGTTCAAGCAATTCTTCTGCCTCAGCCTCATGAGTCAATGGGATTACAGGTGCACACCATCACACCCAATTATTTATTTATTTATTTATTTATTTATTTATTTATTTATTTTTCGTAGAGATGGGGTTTCACCATGTTGGCCAGGCTGATCTTGAACTCCTGGCCTCAAGTGGTCTGCCCGCCTCAGCTTCCCAAAATTCGGGGATTACAGGCATAAGCCATCATACCTGGCCTGTTTTATTTTATTATCTTTTTGATATTGAAGCCATCTAGGGTCAATGAAGCAGTCTCATTGTGTGAGGTGTTATTTGAGCTCTTTGTCTCATGAGCAAGAAAATTAAGGAGCATGGACACCAAGGGTGAGGTTGGAGTGAAAGTTTACTAAGCAAAAGAACAAAGCTCTCTGCAGTGGAGAGGGGTCCGAGAGGGTTCCCGTTTTACAGTTGAATGCAAAGGTTTTATAAGAAATTTTACCTATCTGTGTAACTGCCCTTATCTGTGCAGCTTCAGGCATGTCTCAGACAAGCTTCCCTCTCATGGAAGTTCCCAGGAAGTCCACCATGTACGTGTCTGTACATGTCTGTAGAAGGGAAGGAAACTTTTTTTTCCAGGAGCCCGCTGGTTACCCAAAGAACAAAGGTGTTTCTATGTTTGGTTTTGCTCCCTTATCTGTGCAGCTGCAGCTTGATTTTTCAGGCTGTTTTTGTGTTTAAAAGAATTCTACCAAGAGCCTGTCTTAACTGTCTGTCAATTTTTTTCCCCCTATCTCATTCCGCATTTCCCAGGAATGAAAACCATAAGTGCAGTTAGGGATGTGAAGCATTGATCATTCTGGCTACTTCATGCTGGAGAGGACATTATATGGGGGACAGCAGCTGAGATTTCTCCTGGGGTCAATCTAAGGGTCCTCTTAAGAAGAACACATCCATGCGTGGCTCTATTTGTGTCACTATTTGGAGGGTGATAGGCTCTAGGCAAAAAGAAACAATTTGGGTTATAAGAGAACAGGTGTTAAAACAAAACAAGGCTGGGGTTAACGACGCTTCAAAAATTCCAAGGTTGCTGACACAGTTGGATAACTTGTGGCTGTAGTTAATGTCTGTTAAGATGCGGGTGCATGGGCTTGGCTTTGGTTATCTCCATTGGTTTTATTTTCCCCCCCAAAAACTTCTGGGTTGTGGGTATCATATTTACTCCTATTACCTGGCAGGATTTGCAAGATAATGAACCAGTACTAGAATATTGATCCAGTTTTGTTGTTGTTTTTGTTTTCATTACACATGCTTTTTTGTTTCTTCTGAGCAGCAGGAGGAAATCACTAGTTGATTCAAAGGAATAAGCAGGAATAGTCTAAAATGTAGGAAAAAAACTTAAAAATAACTAATGAGAATAGAATTTAATAACAAACATATGATAAGTTTTGAAGTATACTTTTTCAAATATTTGAAAACTACTCATCTTAAATGGGGTTAATAACCAGACTATATAGGGAGCTCAAACAACTCAATACAAAAATAACTAACAATCTAACCCAAGAAGTGAGCATTTCTCTATAGACATGTCTCAAAAGAAGATAAACATAGGGTAAACAGACATATGAAAGTATGCTCAACATTATTGATTATCAAAGAAATGCAAATCAAAACTACAATGAGGTATCACTATAACTACCCCATGGGTTCACCTTGCCTGCTGCCTAGACCAAACTAGCTTATCAGGACAGGAGAATTGCAATGGAGAAAAAGTAATTCGCAGAGCCAGCTGTGCAGGAGACTGTAGTTTTATTATTACTCAAATCAGTCTTCTGGAGCATTTGGGGAAGTTTTTTAAAGATAATTTCGTGGGTAGGGGCTTGGGAAGTGAGGAATGCTGATTGGTCAGGTTGGAGATGGAATCATAGCACAGTCAAAGGTTATCTTGCTGTCTTCTATTCCTAGGTGGAATTGCAGAACTGGTTTGAGCCAGATTATGGATCTAGGTGGAGTCAGCTGATGCACCAAGTGCAGTGTTTCCAAAATATCTTAAGCACTGATTTTAGGTTTTCCAATAGTGGTATTATCCCCAGGAGCAGTTTGGGGAGGTTCAGACTCTTGCATCCAGAAGCTACGTAACCCCCTTACCATGATTTCTACTCTTGTAGCTAATTTGTTAGTCTACAAAGGCAGACTGGTCCCCAGACAGAAGGTCTTTTCAGGAAAGGGTTATTAATCAATATTGTTTCAGAGTCAAACCATAAACTAAATATCTTCCCAAGGTTAGTTTGGCCTATACCCAGGAATAAACAAGGACACCTTAAAGATTAGAAGCAAGATGGAGTCAGTTAAGTCTGATTTTGTTCACTGTCATATTTCCTCCATTATAATTTTTGCAAAGGCAGTTTCAGTACCTCATCCCAGTTAAAATGGCTTTTATTCAAAGACAAGTAACAACAAATGCTGATGAGGATGTGGAGAAAAGGGAACCCTCATCCACTGTTGGTGGGAATGTGAATCAGTACAATCACCATGGAGAACAGCATGGATGCTCACTGAAAAATGAAAAATAGAACTACCATACATTTCAGCAATCCTATTGCCAGGTATATACTCAAAAGATGAAAAATCGGTATATCAATGGGATATTTGCACTCTCATGTTTTTTGGTAGCACTATTCAAAATATTCATGATTTGAAAACAACCTAAGTGTCCATCAACAGATTAATGGAGAAAGATAATGTGATATGTATACACAATGCTGTATTATTCAGCCATGAAAACAAGCCGAATGCTGTCATCCACAACAGTGTTGATGGAACTAGAGGACATCATTTTAAGTAAAATAAACCAAGATACATTTCATGTGTTCTTATTCATTTGTGGGAGCTAAAAATTAAAACAATTTAACTCATGGAGATGTAGAGTGACAGTTACTAAAGGCTAGAAAGAGTCGTGGGTGTTGGAAGAAGGGGTAGGTATAAAAATATATAGGTATAAAATAGGTATAAATAGGTATAAAAATATAGGTATAAAATAGGTATAAAATATAGTTAGATAAAGTGAATGAGATCTAGTATTTTATAGCATAAAAGGGTTGACATAGTCAACAATAATTTATAGTATAATTTTTTTAAAAATAAGAGTATAATTGGAATGTTCATTACATAAATAAATGATAAAAGTTTGAGGTAATGGATATCCCATTTAACATGATATGGCCATTACACATTGTATGCCTGCATAAAAATATCTCATATATTGTATAGTTATATATACCTATTATGTACCCCAAAAATTAAATATTAGGAAAACAAAAAATATTAGGAAATACAAGTGCATTAGGAAATACAAGGACTTGCACTATCTGATTTCAAGACTCAGTATCAATCTAGAGCAATCAACAGAATTGGTTATTAGAGAAAGGACTGATACTTTGATAAGTAGAACAGAATAGAGACTATAGAATTATACTAATACTTAAAGGGTTAATTAAATTTTGGCTATTCTATAAAGTAATTATAGCCTTAAAAAGAAATTTTCCTGGAACAATTGAACACACACGTAAATAAATTAACCTTAAGTCATATCTTTAACATAAAAGTTAACATGAAATGAATAATCTAAATAAAGAAGTTAAAACTATATAACTTACAGAAAAAATGCTAAAGAAATATTTTTATTATATTATTATATCATATAGGAACATATTTATTTAATATCAACGACCAAAAGCATAAATGTAGTATGCTCAGAAATAATATTTTTATAAAATGAATAAATTAATAATATATTAATAAATTTGACTTCATGAAATTATAAATTCTCCTGCTCTGTGAAAGGTACTATAAAGATCATGTAAGCAAATATTGGAGAAAATGTTTCCAAATTATTATTATGACCAAGGACTTAGATCCAGAAAAGAAGGAAAAGAATAAATATGTATATTTTCTTTTGTTTTATGTGTGTGTGTGTAAAATTCTAAAACTCAGTAATAGAAAAATAGCAAGTTCATTAGAAAAGGGCAAGATATTTGAACAGATACTTTATTAAAGCAAATATATATGGCTACTAAGCACATGTAAACATGCCTAACATAATTAGTCATCAGAACAATGTTACTTATAACTACAATGAAAAATTCAAATGCTGGTAAGGATTCAAAGTGACTGGTATTCTCATACTATGCTACAATCACTTTGGAAAACATATTAAGAATTTCTTAGATATTCAAACATTCACTTATGTTATGACCAAGTAATCCACTCTTGGGTGTTTAGATAAATGAAAACTTATGCAACCACAAACATCTATATGTAAATATTTATACTGGCTTTATTTTTAATAACCAATAATGAGAAACAATGTAAATGTTCTTTAGCTGGTAAATGAGTGTGCAATCAATGATACATTCATTATACAATGAATGCTGCTTAGCAGTAAAAAAAATACTACTAATAGATGCAACACATGGATTAATCTCAAATGTATTATGTGAAGTAATGAAAGCAGGATTCAAAAGGCAACATTCCATTTATATGACATTTTGTAAAAGGCAAATTTTATGAACAGAAATAGATAAGTCATTCCCAAAGCTGGTTGTGTATGTGGAAAAGTGGGAAGAGCTGACTGTATAAAGTGGTTTCAAAATTAAATTTCTTCGATGTGGTGTAGTTTTTTTTTTTTTTTTTTTCATCTTGAGTGTGTGGTGATAAGACAATTGTAGGTGTTTATAAAAACTCATGGAAATATTCACTGATATAAGCGACTTTTACTTTCTCTAAATAAAAATTAAATTTAAAAAGTGCATTGAAGAACATGATAGAAAATGTATTTCAGACTTACGTTTTGAGCTTAAATAGTTTACAATGGGATTTGCAGCTTCTCATATATATAGTCTTGTTACTAGTTCTACTCAAAGAAAAAATATATAAAATAGGTTTGATGATGTAAATTTATGCTCTATTGAGACAGGAGAAAAAAAAAAGGACAGTTAAGACAGGTCCTTCACGTGGGGTTAGAAGGAGGTCCTGGGGAAACTGAAGGCATCTGGCTAATGCCACATCTCAGTGTTACCTGAAGGCCCCTGGACTAATTCAGGTCTCCAACAGTCATCAGGTGTCAGCACCAGGATTTCTAGACTTTCCTATCACATTCTCTGTTCTTCTTTTTTGTGGCTATCATGTCTCTTATTCCTTCTTTATGCTATATTGGGGGAGTTTTTGCAGCCTGTGGTGATAATCTTTTTGGGATCATTTAGAAAGTTTCTTAGTAATCAGGAATGTAACTCAAATAATTGCTGCTTCTATGATTTTCTTGAGATGGGGGTATTTCAACGTTTTAGCATAAACTTTCACCTAGTAAGGGCTTTTATTTTAATCTCCCAGTGATAGTCATTCATGGCACTGTATAGAGGAGTATTTGATCCCAAATGAATATCCTACTCTCCATTTGGATTGTGTTTTCCTCCATGTAAGAGTGCAGCACTGCCAAATGAGTTAAAACAGTTCCTCTATGAGGCAAATCATTTTTTTCCTGCTAAAAGGCATATTATGGGAACAGCCCACCAAGCCCCACACCTCTTTCTTTAACCTTTGCCTGAAAATAATTTGGAGTCAGAGTTTTTACCTAATATTTTAGTTCCTCCTACACCTTCTAGTGAAATGGGATTTTCTCTGTGGGTGGTTCTATTGGCCCTTAGCCCAAAACCTCTATTTCTTCAACTCCATTCCCTCTGGTCAGACCCCATGCCCTATTTGTAAACAGAAAAACTCCACTTTGAACAGTCAGGAGGAAGCTTCCCTTGAGAGACAAATTCTAGCCCAGTAATGTCCCCACTGAAGGGAGGATAGCCATTAAATCCTTATGTACTTTTGAGACACCTCCTCTGCATCCAGCTACATTGGCATTTAAACAAAAGGTGGATTTTATGCTTAGAAGTCAATTCATCTCATTCTCTGGGAATTCAGTGCTTCACTGGGGTCACAGTAAGAGAAGCCAGATAGAGTCAGGACACTTCTTCATTAAATTGGATTTTCTTCACCAAATCCAATTACTGCACAGTATCTCTTGGACCCCTCGGGTAACTTGGAAGCCTTTTGGGTCAAGTAAGTCTGAGAGACCCAGAGACAGGTGGAGCGCTAGGGCATGACTACTACTGCTAACTAGCTCTTCTGGATCCATGGGTGAAGGTGATGCTTGCATCCATGGACAGCACCTATGACAGTTGCTGGAACTCAGAGGAGACCAGAAGAAAAAGGAGAAAGTGGAAACCCTTTCTATCTTTTTGTCCACCCTGGGTAACTCTGAAAGGATAAAAGAGACTAAGGGGTGCTTTCTCTTTACTCTTTTTCCAGGTGGGTAACAACATATTTTCAAATTTGCATTCTCTCCAATTGCAGCCTGGATCTCCTTTAATCCTCAGACCCTGAAGTTTTCTCTGGGCAAACCCCATCTTCGCTCACATATAGCGACCTTCCAGGATTTAACAGAAGTATTTAAACTCTTCTGGAAGGATATTATGTTACTCTTAAATCAAACCCTAACTGCTACTGAGAAACAGCCCTGCAAACAATGGAGAAAATTGGTGACAAACTTTGTGTCTCATACAGAGTGCCAGGGAAGGGAAAGAGCTTTGAACTTTGTGTCTCATACAAAGTGCCAGGGAAGGGAAAGAGCCTTATCCAATTGGGAGAGTAGCTGTGCCCTTGGAGAACCCTAAATGTGACCATGATGATAGCGTTGGAGAATGGAGAAAACTCTTAAATGTATACGTTGGAAGGCTTGCAAAAGACTGGAGCCAAGCCTATTAACTACTACAAGATTTCCATGATAGATCAAAAACTAGATAAAAATCCTTCAGGCTTTTCAGAAAGGCTGAGAGAAGCTTTAGTGAAACACACTGCCTTGTCTCCCAATTCAACTGAAGGACATCTTCTTAGATGAAGATTAGATGAAGGACATCTAATCTTAAACGACAAGTTTATTACTCAGGCAGCCCCAGAGATCAGAAGAAAGTTGCAAAAACAGGCCCTCTTCTTTCGGACATGCTTATTCCTCCTCTCTGACCTTTCTCACCCTCATGTTGAAGCTTTGCAGTATGTAGGTAACATTCTCCTCTGTACCCCAACTGAGGAAGTCTTAGGAAGGCACTGAGGCTCTCCTCAATTTCTTAGCTGAAAGGAGATGTAGGGTTTCAAAATCTGAGGCTCAGCTTTCCCAGACTTCAGTAAAATATCCAGGTCTAGCCTTATCAGAAGGGACCAGATCACTAGGTGAGAAAAATATTAGGCCTATTTCCTCCTTTTCCTTTACCAAAAACCTTAAACAACTGAAGGGATTCTTAGGCATTACTAGATTTTGCAGACTATGGATACCTGGGCAGTGTGAGATAAATTGCTCTTTATATCAACTCATAAAATAAACTCAAGCTGCTAAACTCACTATTTGACTTGGGAACCTGAGGCTTAAAACACCTTTAACCAGTTAAAATAAGCCTTGCTTAAGTTACCAGGCCTTATTCTTCCCATAGAGAAGGCATTCAGTCTCTATCTATCAAGAAGGAAGGAAATGGCTCTGGGAATTTTGACTCAGGCACTAGGTCAAGCTCAACAGCCAGTAGGTTACTCAAGTGTGGAGCTTGATTTGGTCGTTAAAGGATCACTAGGCTGTTTCCAAGCAGTTGCAGCCATGGCTTTGCTGGTGCCAGTGGCCACCAAGTTCACCATGGGAAATAAGTTAACTTTGTATACCCCACAAAATGTGGAAGGACTGTTGTCCTCTAAGTGAAGTCTCTGGCTAACAGATAATCACCTTCCCAAATATCAGTCTCTGGCATTAGAGGGATCTGAAGTCCAGTTAAAAACCTGCCATTGCCTGAACCCAACCACTGTCCTCCCAAGGAAAGTGAAGTCTCAAGTTATAAAATCAGAAATGAAAATGACACTACTGACTTTACAGATGTAAAAAATCATAAAAGAATACTATGAATAACTGTATACCAACAGATTGGATAACCTAGATAGAATAAATTTCTAGAAACACATAAATTACTAAACTAACTCAAGAAAAAGTGGAAAATCTCGAACTATAACAAGTAAGGGAGTTGAATCAGCAGTTAAAAAAAGTCAAACTCATGTAAGTAGAGAGTAGAATGATGTTACCAGAGAGTAGAGGATGAACCGATAGGGGTATGTTGGTTGAAGGGTACAAAGTTTCAGTTAAACAGGAGGAATAAGCATTTGAGATCTATTGCATGACATGGTTAATATGGTCAATAATAATGTTTAGCTAATAATAATAAATTTCAAAATTGCTAAAAGAGTATATTTTACATGCTCATATGACAAAAAGTAAGTATGTGAGGCAATGAATATGTTAGTTTGATTTAATCATTCCATAATACATGTATATTAAAATATCACATAGTACCTTATAAATATTTACCATTATTGTTTGTCAATGGAAAAAAACACAAATATTAGGTCACAAAGTTTTGAACCTGGGCTTGTCGGACTCCAAAGCCAGTGGTAGTCTTTATACCGTTTTGCTTCCCAACTAGTTCTGTAATTGTAACCCCCAAGAGAAGAGGAGGAAGAGAGACGTATCTGGCGCTCTAAAACAAAACAAAACAAAACAAAACAAAAAAACTGCCAATATAGACAAACTCAGGAATAGACAGCTTCACCAGTAAGTCATATCAAACATTTAAATAATTAACAACACTCTTCCCAAACTCTTTCAAAAGAAATGGAAAGTGAAAAAATACTTTTGCAATCATTGTATGAGGCCAGCTACAAAGACACTACATGAAAACAAGATAATAGACCAATAGATTTTCTGAATATAGATGTATGAATGTGGGAAAATTTATCACGTCCATGGATTAGAAGACTTAATACTGTTAAAAAGATGCTTCTACTCAAAACAATACACAGTGTCAATGCAATCCCTATCAAAATCTCAATGGCCTTTTTTTAGAAATGTAGAAACCCATTACGAAATTTATATGCTATTTCAATGCATCCTGAATAAGCAAAACAGTATCAGGGAAAAACGTTGGAGAATTCACATTTTTTATTTTAAAATGTACTATAAATCTATAGTAATCAAACAGTATAGCTCTGGCATAAGGATAGACATATAGGCTAATGAAATAGAATTGAGAACCCAATAATAAACTCTTATATAAGCAGTAAATTGAATAATCCAGACACAGTGGCTCACACTTGCAATTCCAACACTTTAGGAGGTCATGGTAGGAGCATCACTTGAACCCAGAATTTTAAGACCAGTCTGGTCAACATGGCGAGACCCTATCTCTACCAAAAATTTAAAATTTGCCAGGCATCGGGGTGCACGCCTATAGTCCCAGTTACTCAGGAGGCTAAGGCAGGAGGATCACATGAGCCTGGGAGGTCAAGACTGCAGTGAGCCATGGATCATGCCACTGTACTCCAGCCTGGATGACAGAGCGAGACTCTATTAATAAAATTTAAATTAAAAAAAAGTAAAGGTCAGTTGAATTTCACAAGGGTACCAAGATTATTTAATGGAAAAAGAACAGTTTCTGCAACAAGTAGTACTAGAAAAACTGAACATGCACATGCAAAATATGAAGTTGGGTCCATTTTACCATATATAAAAATTAATTCACATTGATTCAAATAGAGTCATTTCCCCTTATCTGTTGAAGCTACATTTCAAGACCCCAGCCAATGGTTGAAACTGTGGACAGTACCAAACCCTGTAACTGTATATACAATGTGTGTGTGTGTGTGTATACACACACACATATATGTATACATATATATGTATACATATACATGTATGCATATATATGTTTAATACATAAGTTAGGAAGAAATCAACAATAGATAATAATAAAATAGTGCAATTGTAGCAATGCACTGTAATAAAAGTTATGTGAATGTGGTCTGTCTCTCCTTCTCTCAAAATGTTTTATTGTACTATATTCATGCATAATATTTTCAGACCACAGTTGACTAGGGGTAACTGAAATCACAGAACATAAAACTGCAAATAAGAGGGTGATGACAGCTACTGTATTTAAGAGCTGATAATATAAAACTCTTAGAAGAAAACGGGGCAGATGTTTACAACCTTGGGTTTACACTTTTTTTTTTAAATTAAACATGACCCCAATAGCACAGGCAACAACAAAAACATGATAGATTAATGGAACTTTATAAAAATTAAGTAGTTGGAAATAATGTTCCCAAGTCATATATACAGTGCAAATTGACATAAATTTCATGTACACAGAATCCTTTATACCAACGCTTAGCAAAGAGGTCTTTGCTGTCCTATAGCTATGTACAAGATAGCAAATTTTACCTGGTTTTCATGTTCAGGTTTTAAATTTAAAAAATATGTACATTTCCCTTAGGAACACTTTAAATTAGAGAATCAATTTAGTCATCCTTACCCTCAGATTACATATCCAGACATGATCAAAACTTTTTCTTTTAATGTTAATTTGGGATCAAAGGTGAACAAAGTACACCAACTTATTCCTGTTGCAATCTGTGCCTTCCTATCATTTAAGGTATTGGTATAAATCCTTGGAAGATGTTAACTATATATAACAACAAAAGATTTAAACCCTCTTTTATATGCAATACTTGAAAATAATGTTATTTAGGCCGTGACTAACAAGCTGAGAAGAGACACAGGATATATCAAAATGAACTTTTTAATACTGCTTTTGCCAGTGTCAACTGCTGCTTTACTTCTACGTTACCAAGTGAAAGATTAACAGGGATTAAAAATGAGCACACTGGTTCTCAGGATATGGTGAATAATAAGGGGATGCTCTCAGAACAACACAAAATAATCTCTAAATTAATTTCATGATTGACAAATGAAAGTTTGAGGGAGATCCATAGCTATTAAGTAAAATTCTTATAAATTAGAAACATAATCTGCAGAGGGATTACAAGTCATTTAGAAAGGCTGCTTGGCAATTGTGAATATATGTGGCACACAATGCATTGGCATCAATTTGGAAAATAGATTCCTTACTTGGCAACCAGGCCTCCCGTTGTCAAGCATTCCTGATATTATACATCCCCAGTCATGAGTAGGGCTATTCAAACAGGTTAAAACATGAAAATGACTGTCAAATCATCATTTGGCATCTACATTGCATATAAATTGAAATGATATGCATGGCCAAATTAGTATTTTCTGTCTAATTATTTTGGCACTAAAAAAAATTTGCTTAGTGTGAACATGTAGGCAATATATAAATGATTAAGCTGTAAATGAACCCTGATTTCAAATGTTTTGACTAAAGGAGGCTTAAATCACACTCATGCTGTTCTGAGAGCTACTAAAAATTTCCATAGGATGCTTAATTTGCAAATCATTAGGTCATTTTATTATTGCATAGTGAGGTGATACTCAGCCTCACTGCTGTACTAATAATGTGATGGATGTCCAGTCAGAAAAACAGATACAAAGGGAAAAGGGGGCATTCAAAGAAACAAACCCAACACACACGTTCCACTCTTTATTACAGGAAAAAATTCTATAAATTCTGGCCATTTAGTCCCTGTAGCTCACAATTAGTCTTATTTCCATTAATGAGTTCATCAACATTAGCTACTTTTATTTCATATCATACTGTTATGTAAAATTATGTGCTGTGCCCTACTTTAATTATGATAATTTGATTATGGGATCCAACACCAATTAAGAGGTATGAGTCCTTCAATTAATTAAGTTATTTATCTTTGACTCAAGTTAGATAGCTTTCATTGTCAATAAGAGACAGACCAATTAATCACTGCATAAAAATGTCTGGAACTAGTGGTTCATATGGTTCTATGGATGGTTCCCTTCTTCCTTTATTCTTTTTATTATTGTTGTTATTATTTTTTGAGAAACTGTCCAGCTTTGTCAACCAGGATGGAGTGCAGTGGCACAATCTGAGCTCACTGCAACCTCTGCCTCCTGGGCTCAGGCTATTCTCCTGCCTCAGCCTCCTGAGTAGCTGTGATTACAGGTGCCCGCCACTATGTCTGGCTAATTTTTGTATTTTTAGTAGAGACAGAGTTTCACCATGTTGGTCAGGCTGGTCTCGAACTCCTGACCTCAAGTGATCAGCCCTCCTCAGCCTCCTGAAGTGCTGGGATTACAGGAGTCACTGCTCCTAGCTTCTTCTCCCTTTATTTTTGAATCCTTATTTTCATAGTAGGACTGTGGCAGTTCAAGTCCTTTTATATACTAAAAAGTGCCTGTATCAGGCACATTGCTTAATAGCTTCAAATATCATGATTTCGTATACCTAGGTTCTGTATTGGAAGATAAGTAATAGAAATAAAAGTTTTGTTTCCTTGTTTTCTTTCCCCTGCCTTATATGTGTCAGTCGTTTTTTTTTTTTTTTTTTTTTTTTCTGCAGGAAGTCTTACTATAAAAAGACTTAAAGTGAGGGACATGCAGATAACTCTAAGCAATTCCTATTGGTTACTTAGTGATTCAACGAAATCCAGCATGCCATTGATCACATGGGTGCATAAATATCTCACCAACATTTCACATAACTAAAGCATTGCATGGAAAAAACTTGAATTCTTCAAATTTAGAGCATGTCTTACAAATTGTTTTATTCCTATCACTGGGCATAGTGCTGCCATATAATATAAACTATAAACATAAACATACATACATGGAAGCCATATGTGTGTATGTGTGTGTATTCACTCCAACTTTGCCCTTATTCTTCAGTGTTATGTTGGCTAATTTAGGCTTTTTACTGTTCTATATAAACTATAGAGTCAATTTGTCATTATCTACAAAATAGTTTGCTGGATCTTTGGGAAGAACAAGTTAAATTTTTCTTCTTTTTAAAATTGTGGTGAATACATGTATCATGAAACTGACTATCATAACCATTTTAAGCGTAGAGTTCAGTGATGAGTACATTTATATTGTCATGCATCCATCACCACTGTCCACTTCCAGAACACTTTTCATCTTGCAAAACTGAAACTTTACATCCATTCTTCCTCCATGCTCTTGGTAACCATCATTTTACTTTCTTCTGACTCTATAATTTTGTGTACTCTATCTACCTCAAAGAAGTGGAATCATACAATATTGTCTTTTTGGGAACTGGCTTTTTTTTTTTTTTAGCAAAATGTATTCAAGATTCATCTATGATGTAAAATATAACATAATCTCCTTCCTTTTAAGGATGAAAACATTCCATCATATGTATTTGCCACGTTTTGCTTATCAGTTCATCTGATGATGGATACTTGGGTTGCTTCTATGTTTTAGCTATTATGAATAATGCTTCTATGAATCCAGGTCTACAAATATCTGTTGAAGTCCCTGCTTTTTTATTTTTCTGTTTTAAATATTCCATTTTTTAAAGTTCTGGGGTACATGTGCAGGTTATGCAGGTTTGTTACATAGGTAAACATGTGTCATGGTGGTTTGCTGAACCTAACAACCCATCATCAAGGTATAAAGCCCAGCATGAATTATGTCTCTTTCCCAGTGCTCTCACCACCCCCACCCTCCCCCCACGGGCCCCAGTTTTGTTCCCCTCTCGGTTTCCATGTATTCTCATTGTTGATCTCCCACTTATAAGTGAGAACACGCAGTATTTGGTTTTTTGTTCTTGTGTTAGTTTGCTGAGGATAATGGCTTCCATCTTCATCCATGGCCCTACAAAGGACATGATCTCATTCCTTTTTATGGCTCCATGGTATTCCATGGTGTATGTGCACCATATTTTCTTTATCTAGTCTATCATTGATGGGCATTTAGGTTGATTCCATGTCTTTGCCATTGTGAATAGTGCTGCAATGAACATATGAGTGCATGTGTATTTATAATAGACTGATTTGTATTCCTTTGTTAATATACTCAGTAATGGGATTCCTGGATCAAATGATATTTCCAGCTCTAAATCTTTGAAGAATCGTCACACTGTCTTCTACAGTGGTTGAACTAATTTACATTCCCACCAACAGTGTAAATGCATTTCTACTTCTCTGCAACCTTGCCAGCATCTGCTGTTTCTTGTTTGTTTGTTTTTTTAATAATCACCCTTCAGACTGGCATGAGATGGTATCTCATTGTGCTTTTGATTTGTATTTCTCTAATAATCAATGATGTTGAACTTTTTTTATATGTTTGTTGGCTATATATATGCCTTCTTTTGAGAAATGCCTGTTCATATCCGTTGCCCATTTTCAATGTGGTTGATTCTCTAATGATTGGCTATTCTGAGCATCTTTTCATATTCTTCTTCATCATGTATATATCTTCTTTGGAGACATTTAAATCCTTTGCATATTTTGAATTAGGTTGTTTTGTTTTTTACTGTTGAGTTTTAGACATTCGCTACATATATCTGGATATCAGTCCCCTTTCAAATACATAATTTGCAAATACATTCTTCATTCTTTAGGTTGCCTTTTTACTCTACTGATAGTATCTTTTGATTAATTAATTTAACATTTTTCATAAATTACACTCTGTCTAGTTTTCTTTTGTTACCTGTGGCTGGTGTTTTGTCCAACAAAGTATGCCAAATCTGAGGTCATGAAGTTTTTTTCCAATGTTTCATAATTTTAAACCTTGTCTGTAGGTAATGTATCCATTTTGAGTTGAATTTTCTTTATGGTGTTATACACAGAACTAACATTATTATTTTGCATGTGAACATTCAATTTTCCAGGTAACATTTATTTAAGAGACTGACTTTATTTCATTATATGATCTTGACACATTGTGAAAGTCATTTGATCATATAACTGCCTAGCCAGACACAGAAAAATGAAATTGGACTTCTACTTTTACAACAGACAAAATTAACTTAAGACAGATTAAATATTTACATGTAAGATCTCAAACTATAAAAATTCTAGAAGAAAATCTAGGAAATACTTTTCTCAACATTGGCTTTGGCAAAGAATTTTTGACTACATCCCTAAAAGCAATTGAAAAAAGAAAAATTGACAAGTGAAAGCCATTTAAACTAAAGAGCTTCTGCACAGCAAAAGAAACTTCTAATAGAGTAAACAGACAACCTACAGAAAGAGAGAAAATATTTGCAAACTATACATCCAGCAAAGGTCTAACATCCAGAATCTATAAGGAACTTAAACAACTAAACAACCTAAAAACAACCCCACTAAAAATGAGCAAAAGACGTGAACAGACATTCCTCAAAAGAAGACATGTAAGGAGCCAAGAAACATATGAAAAAAAAGTTCTACATTACTAATTATCAGAGAAATGCAAATCCAGACCATGATGAGATACCATCTCACACCAGTAACAATGGCTATTACTAAAATTTAACAGATATCAGATGCTGGTGAGGCTGTGGAGAAAAGGGAACACTTATTTTGGTGGAAATGTAAAGTAGTTCAGCCACCTTTGAAAGCAGTTTGCAAATTTCTCAAAGAACTTAAAACAAAATTAGAGTTTGTCCCAGAAATCTTATTAATGGGTATATATCAAAAAAATTAATTGTTCTACCAAAAAGACACATGCATGCAGTTTCATGTTAATCCCAGTGCTATTTACAGTAACAAAAGCACAGAATTAACCTAGGTGTAATGGAGGGAATAAACAAAATTTGGTACACCATGCATCACTATACAGCCACAAAAAGAGTGAAATTGTGTCCTTTGCAGCAACATGGGTGCAGCTGGAGGCCCTTACCCCAAGCTAATTAACACAGGAACAGAAAACCAAATTGTGAGGACTAACAATAGTGATGTCTTTCACAACCTTGATAACAAGGAAACATTAATCCCACCCATAGCCTCAACAGAGCATAAGGGCCCTAACTGCATCAGAGCTTAGCAGCCCTAAGTGCATCCATCCCCAGCTGGAAACTCTCCAACAGTCCCAACCAGCCAGCACTTCCCCAAACCCTCCCCTATAGAAACTTTATGATAAAAATCTCAGCTTGTAAGTCAGACTACTGACTGGGATCCCTCACAGGCTTATTCCTGAGAATAAACCTGTTTGACTATTGAGATGATGCCTTCTGTTTCTCACTCTCTTCCTTTGTGTTTTCCTATAATTTGGTGCCAAAACCCAGGACAGGGTCTGGGTTTCATAGCAGAGAGGTTTCTCTCACAATTTCCTGCTCCTAGTCCCATCTGAAAGAGCAGTAGCATTGCCATCTTGGGCAAACACCACCATTTTAAAGTTCCCCTTGGTCAAAAACCACCTAAATCCGAAGGGCATCAGCCTAATGGCTAAGGTCAATATGACCATAAACCACAAATGACCTCTCCACCAGAAACATTCCAACCCTAAGATAAACCCCTCCCCGACCAGAGACTTTCCAACCCCAAAATAAACTTCTCCACATGAAACATTCCAAGCCTGTGATAAGTTATCTTGCCTTGAAACCTTAAACACTCTTAATCCGTAAGAGAGAGTGCTCCTGACAGAAATCAGCCAGAAGCCCTCTCTGGTTTATTTGCCAAAATAAACCCATCTTTGCCTGCTGAGACACATTTTGTGTTTCTTTCCTCTTTCTTTAACTCTTACATTTGGTGCCAAAACCCAGGATGGGTGTTGGGGTTAGAGGCTCTCTTGCAACCCAGGAAGCAGTAGGCAGTGGCAACTCATCATGCTGGATCCTGAGAGTCTCTGGCCACCTACCCTGTCTTGTATCTGACTTCACTTTTCAAGTGATTTGCATGAGGAGGACAAGTAATCTGAAGGGGACTGCAAGGCTCAGGTTGGGGCTACTCCCCAATGGGTGCTCAAAACCCTTAGGTCTCAGGAATCCACCTCCAACTGCCCGCAATGGGTATTTCACTCTCTCCACTCCTCCTCCATCCTCCCTTCTCTCTCTCTCTCTCTCTCTCTCTCTCTCTCTTTCTCCCCCTCTCTCTCTTTCTTTTCTCTCTCTTCCTTGTGCAGCTCCAGTCCAGGAGGCCATTTGCCAATTCCAATAGGAACATCCGACATTGGACACTAACCAATTCCTCAGTAGACTTCTCCTCCACACAGAAACACTCCAAGCCTGTCTCCCCCTCTCTCTCTTTCTTTTTCTCTCTCTTCCTTGTGCAGCTCCAGTCCAGGAGGCCATTTGCCAATTCCAATAGGAACATCCGACATTGGACACTAACCAATTCCTCAGTAGACTTCTCCTCCACACAGAAACACTCCAAGCCTGTAATAAGTTCTCTCACCCTGAGCCCTAAAATACCCTTAGTCTGTAAGAGAGAGTGCTCTTGACTGAAATCAGCCAGAATCCCCTCTCAGGTTTATTCTACAAAATAAACCTGTCTTTGACTTGTTGAGCCACTTTTTGTATTTCTTTCCTCTTTCTTTAACTCTTACACTGTCTATCACCTTTCTTCCCATTTCATGAATGACCAGGCACTAAACACAAAGATGGCAACAGTAGAAACTGGGACTTCTAGAGAGGAGAGGGAGAAAGGAGGGCATGGGTTGAAAAACTATTAATATTATGCTTACTCCCTGAATGATAGGATCATTCATTCCCCAACCTCAGCATTATGCAATATAACCAGGTAACCAACCTGCACATGCACCTCCTGAATCTAAAATACAAGTTGAAATTATTTTTTAAAAGTTTTTTTTAAGTAAGATAATGTTTTCCTCAATACCTACATAATAGAAAATAAGTTTAAAATAAGAACAACAGGCCGGGCACGGTGGCTCAAGCCTGTAATCCCAGCACTTTGGGAGGCCGAGAAGGGCGGATCACGAGGTCAGGGGATCCAGACCATCCTGGCTAACACGGTGAAACCCCGTCTCTACAAAAAAATACAAAACATTAGCCGGGCGTGGCGGCGGGTGCCTGTAGTCCCAGCTACTCGGGAAGCTGAGGCAGGAGAATGGCATAAACCTGAGAGGCGGAGCTTGCAGTGAGCTGAGATCCGGCCACTGCACTCCAGCCTGGGCGACAGAGTGAGGCTCTGTCTCAAAAAAAAAAAAAAAAAAAATAAGAACAACAAATAATAAAATAAAAGCAAAGAGTTCAAACGGTATAAACTTCAAAAAATGGTAGCTAAAGGAAAAATTAGAAAATCCAGGTACATATTGAGACAGGCTCCTGATATCAACTTGTGAAAGAAAAATATCTTGGCCCCTTCAAGTTGGGAACTGCTCAGGGCAAATCTACCTCCCATTCTGTTCAAAGTCATCCCTCTACTCACTGAGAAAGATGCATAGCTGATTGCCTCCTTTGGAAGGGCTAATCAGAAACTCAGAAGACTGTAACCATTTGTGTCTCACCTACTTGTGACCTGGAAAGCCCCTCCCTGCTTTAAGTCTTCCTGCCTTTGCTTCAAGTTGTCCCACCTTTCCAGACCAAACAAATGTACTTCTTACGTATATCGATTGATGTCTTATGTCTCCCTAAAATATACAAAACTAAGCTGTGCCTTGACCATCTTGGGCACATGTTGTCAGGACTTCCTGAAGCTGTGTCACGGATGTGTATCCTCAACCTTGGCAAAATAAACTTTCTAAATTAATTGAGACTTGTCTCAAAGTTTCAGGGTTTACAAACTCTATCTCATAGAAACTACATTAAGTGATAGAGGACCTCATAATTGTCACCATACCTTCAAAAATACCAAAAAATATGAATTCATGAGAAATCTTTGTATTTTCTCTCAATTGCCGGGCAATGGTAGAATGGCTGACTGGGAGAGGCATTTAAAACTGAAGACTGTTGCTCTCAAATGGAAATGAAGATTTCTTCTGTGTTAAATTGGAGAGAATATCAACAGTCCAGTAAATGCATGCTACTAATAGCCCCATCGGACAGCTACTCTGGTAATGAATTGAATAAAGTCTCATATAAACTAACAAGACAATCTCAAAACATATAACTAAGTAGGACTATGCTTAGTGTCATATGAACCCCCCTGAAACCTCTTTACAGTTTACCCACAGGTTACATGAAAGTGGAAAGAACATGATATAAGTAGACTTCAAAATTCACGTAGCCCAGCAATAAAAATAAACCAATCTAACATAGAATTAGAAAAAGTCTAGATATTATCTACATTGTATTACTCAAAGTGTAGTCCATGAAATGTATGTCACTGACCCACTGTGAGAAAGGTACAAAAATTCAGAGGAAGTATTTAGAAACTTTGTTAGAAATTTGACATTATTGAGGTATCCAAAGTCTTTGTTAGTGGACTCATTCCATTTAGTAAGATGTAGATCAGTTCAATTGATGTTAAATATGAATAGTTTATCACTTGGGGCATGGTCTGTTAACAAGCATGCACAGAAATACCAGGTATTAGCTCACAATGGATTATAAACAAAAAGTAAAAAATACATACTGGTCTCTAACGTAGCTAGTTTGATAAGCACTGGCCTTCCTAGACCTAATGAGGTTAGAGTATTTGTAATAAAAAAATACTTTAAATAGCTTCACAATTATGGAACTCTACTCTAAAAAAGAGTAATATTGTATCAATGGAGATATGGAACACCAAACATTGGGCAAGATATGCAATGGGGGGAAATAAGGAGTAGAAAGAATGTATTCCTCATATTAAAATACATATGTTCATGTATTTAATATAAACAAGTTAAAAGCCAATAAAATTACCAAATGACATTAAATGATACATTATAGAGCTAAATAAATGAAAATCAAACTAGCATTTTCACACAATAATTTGTGAATCACAAGGAAAAGATCAATAAGACAGAAAAATAACTTGCTAATGGAAAGACTAGATACAAGAAGAAATGTGCAAACATAGCTAAGAAATTAGAGAGCAGTTAAAGGAGTAGAAGATGGATTATCAAATTAAAACAATAACTTCTGTTCTGAAAGTAGAAAATTCAACAGAAGGAGAAATAGTTTACTCAAATATTTAATAGAGAAAAGGTTCTTTGTCATAAGAGAACAGCCAATTTTGTAGATAGAAGGAAAAACCACTGAAAACAATTGATTACAGGGCAATAAAAGCAATAATCTTAAGCCTGATTGTATCATTAAAATTTATAGGTCAAGAAATAATTTTTCAAGGCATACAGACAGAGTGTAACTGACTGATAGTTGCTTTGCTCAGGCAACATTTAATTTAAGACAAAAAACATTATTTCATATCTCAGGAAAATTTTGCTCCAAGATTATATTGGGATAAAATCTTCTATCAAAATAAAAGTGATTGAAACATCCAAAAATATATTCTTGAGGTTCTTGTGGTGACTGGGGAAAAAAAAATTGATTATACGATCCAGGTAATTAAAAAGGATCAAGTTAAGTAACTCAGTAAGACTACATCATATTACAGAGATAGTAAACTTTCAATCTAGTTAGATAGAGAACCATGATTGAACAATTTGGGGGACATTACAATATAAATATTTTAATTAACATTTAATCACATACTAAAATTAACTATTATATAAAATAAGAAAATTGTATAATTTAAAATTGAGGAGTATAAGAATGTGATAGAATGCTAATCTCTTTATATTTTATATCATTAAGATGTTATTTAAAGTTTACATATGCACCTATAATTATTTACCCAATTTAAAACTTTTTATGACCTTAATATGCAGTTTCTCAACCTTAGCACTACTAACATTTTGGACCAGGTAATTCCTTGGTGAACTGTCCTCTTCATGGTAGAATGTTTGGCAGCATCTCTGGCCTCCACCCACTGGACTATAGCAGTGTCTCCCATCCCATTCCTGGTGTGGCAACTAAAAAGTCTCTAGATATTTTCAAATGTATCCTGGGAGTCAAATCTCCCCTCCCCTAACAACCACTACCTTGGTGGTATTATTTAAGAAGATTTTCTTGTGATTAAAAAAAATATTATCTGAAAACACAGCAATTCTTTTAATTCACTTTTGAAAACATTTAAATACAGTTAGATGTAATATTTTTATATTGATTTATTATATTTTCTTTTGCTCTCCTTGTCCAATTTAGTATTAATAATTAACAAAATTGTTAGTAGAAAGAAAATTACACTCAGAATCTTGACTGTTATGATTTCTGAAACTAAATAAATTTATTAATATTTTTTGATGACAAAGAAAGAAGAAAATGTGGTTATGCTTAATTACCTAAATCTCACTAAAGGAATAAACAGGATATTTACAATTTCCTCACTAATTTTTAGGTAGTTGATTATATATCACATAGTTAAGATTAAAATTCATGTAAGATGAGATATTAACAGTTCATATCTTATTACTTGGTTCAGGTAACAAATACAGATTTAATAATTTTACCTTAGAATGGGCAGCCTGCATTTGTCTGACGTTTACTGATTTACTTTTAAAATATTTGTCAGTGCTTACCATTCGTAGATAATTTAGCTGCTACTGCTTTGATACTGTGGACTAGTTGCCTGATTGACTACAGGTTCTATGAGGTCAGGAATTGTTCTGATTTTGCTCACTACCCTTATCAAAGGGCCAATAACACTCCTAGTACATAATAAATGCTTAATAAATATGTAAATGCAGAAGTACTCATCCAACTGAGCTTGAATATTTTATTTTTAATTCTGATTATCCATTCAATTTCAAATTCTCTATTTACAACAACACATTACTAATAAATTTCTCACAATTCAGGAAAATGTTAAGCATCAAATTGTCTAGAACAGTCTTGATTAGGTGATTTCCTTTAGTTTTCTGTTCTAACGAAGCACACATACGCTTAAGCTTCACTATTCTAATTTCAAGTTCTGGGAATTCATCCAAATATAAAATGCATATTAAGCTGAACCTATAGAAGGATAAAGAAATCTTTCTATTAAAATTTTATGAGACATTTTTGACACTTTCTCTCTGTTTCCCTCCTTCCTCCTCTGTCGTACTCTCTGTAACACATGGAATGGTGTTAACATGCGAGAAACACACTGTCTCTGCAAAGTCGAAATCCATATTTAATTAGCCCAGTTTCAAATAAACAATGTTTTCATTTGTAATGTGAGGTTGCAAACTCTTTGAAGGATGAGGCTCAGCAACAGTATAGGATAGAGTCCCTCTTGTGAGTTTTGGGCCACGTTCACAATATTCTCTTAATATAGTTTTGCTTTTAGAATTATTTCAGGCATTACAGTTGATCATGTTTACGAGTACTCAGGGACTTCTAAGTATGCAAATTATTTAGCTGACACATATACAGACTAATGAAATTTTACTAAATATAGAGCCATCATTATAAGGAAATAGTTTGTAATATTTTGGTAGGCATATCCACAGCATATATTTTATGCTTTCTATTAATTATATTTTATTAGTTAAAAGAAGCTTAACGGTTTTATAAGGTAACTTTTTAAAAGCAAGGCTTTCCTTCCCACTGTTTGTGTAATAAACCAAAATGTTTCTTTTATAGTCATTATTTCTACTTTTATAATTACAATTTTATCCATATATTTATTAACATTTTTCTCGTTACTTACAAACTATAAAGTACTTTCTTGTTCCAAAAAATCTGATTATATTTACTACATTTTTTAAAAATTTTATTTGTTCATTTTTTTGAGATGAAGTCTCACTTTGTTGCCCAGGCTGGAGTGCAATGGCACAATATCAGCTCACTGCAAAATCCACCTCCAGAATTCAAGCAATTCTCCTGCTTCAGCCTCCCAAGTAGCTGAGATGACAGGCGCCCGCCACCATGCTCATCTAAGTTTTGTATTTTCAGTAGAGGGGAGGTTTCACCATGTTGGTCAAGCTGGTGTCAAACTCCTGACCTCAATTGATCTGCCTGCCTCGGCCTCCCAAAGTGCTGGAATTACAGGCATGAGCCACCATGCCTGGCGATTTACTACATTTGTATAAATATATATAAAAATAATGTAAAAGAGAGTAACATGCAACTTTAAACTATTTTTATAATAAAATAATGCTTTTCTACTGCAGGTGAAAATTCAGATGCAATGATTGGTTGGATCAAAGATTAGAAAAACATCCTCATTCTAATTACAGGATGAAGGAAGTGCTCAGCTCAATACTTGGTTACTTTGTATGTTCATTAACTTGCCTCAGGGTAGAACCCAAGAAACATTCAAGATGGCATTGGCAAACCTTTAAGTGATGTAATCTTTAAGTGATGTATTCCATTGAAAACCTTTTATTAATTTGTTTTAGATGTTTCAAGAACTTCTGTTTAAATCTAGTGATATTAATGTTTGAATAAAGCTTATTACCCAATACAAGTATCACATTGCCATATCTTGTGATCACTTATCATAGTTAATGGTTTTACTTTGTTCCCTTTCCTACATCAGATTATTCAAATCTGTACCTCTTAATGCCATTAACATTAAATTTTTTGTGAAACTTGATACAATTAATGTAAAATAACCTCACTTTTGAGACTGGTAGTATAGTACAATTACAGTTCCTCTCTTGTAGAAATTTGTCTATTTCCTAGAGTTAAAAAATTATTTAACTGCTTTTTTCATTTGTTAAGTTTTTTATACATCTAGTTCTCTATTATTCAAAAGTATAAACCGAACTGTGGCATATTTATAAATAATGTTTCCAAATGGAAAGTCTTCCAAATTTGCTCTCAATTATATTCTTAGTTTTTTCTTGAAGAGATTTAATCTTTTTCTGTCCTCTGCTGAAATCTAGATGTATTGCTCTTTACGCAAAGCGTACAGCTGTTAACTGGGAACTACCCATCACTCTTCTCAATTGAAGTTCCTGGTTCCTAAATCTTATGTTGTCCACTTTCTTGTTTACCGAAGCATCTATTATGGTTAATTCTAAGACCATGAGACTGAAAGGTAAATTGGTCTAGTCATAAGAGCCTGAAAATATTTTTACTGCCTCCGTACAACTGATGGGTGTTTAACTTTGTATATAATGCAATGAAAGTATATTCTGGGACAACTTGTTTGCCGCAGCATTTTGGGCCCTTTGTTTCAATTTATGCTTACTCTCCAGTACTACTGAGATTCCAAATAATGTGTACATGATCTCCAAATATCGGTATCTCAAGACCATTGCTGTGGAGTGGCTCATTTCTTCAAGAATTATCCTCAAATAGTTTACCTGCATGTTAAAATTGTGACTCATGGAATTGTGAAGGCGAGACAGCAGATGTGACTTAGCATTCAGTATAGAATTTTTGATATTATCTTTGTTTTCTTTCTTTTTTTTTTTTTTTTTTTACCTCTTCTCCACCCTACTCTGCCTAATAATCTTAGTTTTCTATCTTTAACTTCAACAAGGACATACATTGATTATCCTTTGGTAATTTCTTCTACAGGTGGATGAAAATTAGGTGCAGGCTATGAAAAATGAAGGAATGTAGTCTCTGTCTCCTGGCAATTAGTTGATGAAGTTGAGTTAATGCATAACAATCAGTTGTGAGATTTTTTTCACATAATTTTGTCTAAAAAACAAAATTTAATGTAATGCTTTATTGAAATTTAGAATAATACTTTATCAAAAATGAATTTACAGTAAAATGTTGTGATCTCATAGTGTTCTGGCATCATTTTGAGAACTGTCATCTCAACCTATATAGAGATGAATGTAATTTAAAAACAAGAGATACATTTTATGCTGGTGGAAAAAATTTATATATCCCACAATATAGAAATGGTGAATTAAAACTTGGCATCTTCTTTAGATGGAAATGAATGTTTTTGAGTTAAGGAAATATATTACCTTTCTTTTTGTTGGTCCTTGTTTGTATGTGTACTGGATAATTATGTAACAATATGTAAAACAAACAGAAAAGAAAGATGCCTTGCCACTTACCTCTTTTTCCACACTTCCATCCTCTTTTGGAACCCCTGATTAAAATGTATTCACATTGTTGAATCAAAATTTCTCTTTTCAGAAATAGAAAAGAGTAAAAGAGAGGGTAAACTCACAAGGAGAAGAAATGTATCCTTTATAGGCACAGAAAAGCAAAATTTTGGAGAATCATTTTATTTTATTTTTGAAATTGATTTGCCAATATTTATTTAACTTATAGGTACTTTGTGGTCTTAGAACACTTTGGTAAAAATCTCAAGCTTGTCCCCTTTTTCAGCTAGTGACTCTAAAATTTCAAATTTATTTATTTTAATATAAAAAACATCCCAGTACTTTTCCTTCTACCTCACCAAAATCGATTTAAAAAATAAATAAATAAACTGGAAAATGCAAGAAACTATATATATTGAAGATTTCAGTATGTATGATCTTTTCCCTTTTGGATTATATTCCAGAAAAAAATCTTCAAAACTTTTTAAAATTATGAATGAAATCCAAAAAAATCACTAAGAATTGAAATCTTTGCCATAAATAACAGTTGCTTTTTGACAGTGTTGTCTCTATTGTGGCATATACTTTGCATGAACAGTTTCTCAAAGCTTTAAAGGGTTTAGTTTTATTATACTTCTTGTGACAGTTTGTATACAAAAGAGAAGAAACAAAGCATTACACTAAATATTGTATATTTTAAAACTGAAAACATTCTAATGATAGTTAGCTGTATAGCATAGCAAAAATCCTGAAGAAATACTTCAAACCAGAAGGGATAATGAACACAGGTAGCATTTTTTTTTTAACAGAGTCTTTTTTAACTTTCCCTAGAGAGCAAGTATATGTCTCAGCAATTTGTATTTATCCTCTAGAGACAGGTATGAAGCAGACCTTAAAGATCACAGAATTTTACTTTTTTCCTTTAGAAATGAAGACACTAAACTAAGAAGATAAGTAATTTTTCTATTATCACTCCGTGAGTTACTGGAGTAATTTGGATTACAGAGCAGAGGGGTCAATAAGCCAAGCCCCTTGAGAGCACCCCATAGTGCTAAGTCTGCTCCTCCTCGGTTGTGTCATAAAAGCAATGCTTGTAGATATTTAGAAGTGAGATTTTTGGCTCAAAATGATAAAAGAACATACAGATCTATTTTTAAATAAATTTCAGCCTCCATAAAAAGCTCAGAAAAGCAGCTAGCCACTTAAAATAAAATTTGCAAAATCCTTGGCCTCATATTGGAGGCTCTTTTAGACAATACAGATAGTTATTGACAAAAAATGTTGTTCCATTATGACATTGTTATTGTTAATGCCAGCTCAATTCTAGCATAGGAAATTAGAAATTCCTAGTGGCAGGTGAGTTATCCATTTTTACTAGACACAATAATTCGTGGTCCTTGAAAGTCAAAGATGGAGCCATTGTTTCAGTTTCTTCTATTAAATGCCTTTGCTTTTATCCTTCAACTAGCCAAGTAAGTGCCACACTGCAGAGGCTGTGGAGCAGCAAAGGACTTCACAGAATATTGTCCAGTGTTATGTGTCTCCACATCCTTTACAATATCATTTTTCTTTGTATAGCACTTGACAAACTCTTAGGAGAGTGAAAAGAAGTTAGTCCTTTATTTTTTATGTTCACTATTTCCTATTTTATCTTTTTCCTATGCTCTTTCTTTGGGTAAAATGCGGGAAATTATTCGGCTGTGATGAAGCAGTGATTTGCATATTAAATTCATTACTGGTGATTAAACCTTCATTTGGAAATAACATCAAGGAAATCACTGCCAGGTCATACTGGCTAGATCTCTACAACAGGCATTTGCTATTACTCTCTGTGTTTCCCAAGCATGCTGAGGGATAGAAAATAATAACAGTAACCACAAAATGGAATTTTATTAAACCTACGTTATCACATAATGTATAGTTAGATATTGTATATGACTAACTCTAATTTTTACAAACATATTGGTGAAGAACCAAATGTGTAACTGGGTACCATTATTAACATCCTTGTTTTAGATAAGGAAGCTGAAACACAAGATTGCATGTGATAAAGAGACCAGAGGTAGGATTCATTTTCGTCTTCTATACTTCAAAGCCTGCACTTTCCCACTAAAACATTCACAGGAACAAAATTATTGAGTCAGCCTTTATCGAATCTCTGTTAAACATCTACTGTTTATTTTCAAATGTCTAGGGAGAAAATTCAATTTACCAAGCATGTATTGCGAATCCACAATGTCACCAGTCTTCTGCACATTGGGCAGTGAAATCCATCAGTGAATATTTTTCAGGAAGATGTTTACTTTTGGTGTTACTATGAGGCAAATCCTTTATCACCTAACCTAAATCTAGCTTTTTATGTGTGCAAACACAAAAAATATGTACATTCATATTTGTTTCTTCATCCCAGACAGAATATATATTTGTGTTGATCATATGCAATTAGAGGTTATTATGCTGTTATATAGAGTAAATAACGTGACCTTTCATATAAATTGATTTCCCAGATTTCTTACCTACAATATAAATGGTGTAAATTAATGTCTTCTTTCTATAAAGATTTAATTTGCAACGTTAGTTAAACCCTAATGAGAATTCTACTTTTGTCTTATTTCCATGTTCTAATTTGCTACAGAAATTAAATCAATCATAATTCATTTTTCACAAATTAGTAATAACAACTATACTTTCTTCATTTACTTATTCACAACCAAATTCCTTTTTTAAGTCAATATATTGCCTAGTAAGTAAACTAAGCTAGTTGATTCATAGAAGTTGTGGGAAAGTAGTGCATCTTACCCCCTATTCTATTCTCAGTTGTTTTTCTGACTTTCTATGAGGCTCTATAGAACTGGTTAGACAATCCAGAGGGCGGTCAGGCATAGACGTTTATGCAGTAATTTGTGGATTGAAAATGTGGGAAGGAGGTTTTGCTGGCAAATATAATCACTTTTTCCAAGGGTAATCAATGAATGCACCTTTGTTTTCCATCTACATTTAGTAGCAAATGATGAATAAAAAGAATAACAAGACATAAATATCAGAATGTTATTTTTATAACTTGTGGCTACACGTTCACAAAGGGGCTTGCTTATTTCTTGCCTTTGCCTTGAATTAGAATTACTACACAAAATAGCAGGTTAATCCCATAAGCTCTGGCCTGCCAAGCTAAGCTTACTACTTACTCACTAGAAAGTAATGTCTCACAGATGGAAATATGATGGGAAGGATTGGTGGTTAGAAGAACTAAGCCAGGCATTGCCGATTCCCACTACCAAGTGCACCAATAGGATAAGGTGAGAAATATGTTGGCTGGAGTATTATCAGATAAACACTTCTCCTCACACTGCGTTATAAGATGTATAAGATACAGTTTTCTTCACTGCTGTATTCAGATCTATTGCAGTGTCTGATACAGAATAGATGCTAAATATTTGCTGAATGTAAATATAATGAAGAAAGTATTCATAAGAGTATTCACTTTCAGGTCAGATTTAAGTATTTAATGCATTTTGATTTGATTTTTGTGTGTGATGAGAGATAGGGATCTAAATTCCTTCTTCTGGATATGGATATCCAGTTTTCCCAGCACCATTTATTGAAGAGAGTTCTTTCCCTAATATATGTTGTTGGCAACTTTGTCAAAAATAATTTCACTAGAGGTATATAGATTGAGTTTTGAATTCTCTATTCTGATCCATTGAGCTGCATGTTTTTATGCCAGTACTACGATGTTTTGGTTACCATAGCTCTGTAGTAAAATTTGAAGTCAGGTAATGTGATTTTTCCAGTTGTGTTCTTTTTGCTCAGGATGGCTTTGGCTATTCTGGGTCTTTTGTAGATCCCTATAAATATTAGGATTTCTTTTCTATTTCTTTGAAGAATGTAAGTATGAAACAAATAAAAAATTACACTAGGAAAACTATCTAGAATGTTGAACTAGGCAAATATTACTTGAGTAATACCCCACAAGCACAGGCAACCAAACTAAAAATGGACAAATGGAATTACATCAAGTTAAAAGCTTCTGCATAGCAAAATAAACAATCAACAAACTGAAGAGAAAATCCATAGAATGGGAAAAAAATATTTGCAATCTACTTGTCTAAAGAGGAATTGATAACCAGAATATGTAAGGAGTTCAAACAACTCTACAGGAGAAAAAAAAAAAACCTAATAATTCAATTAAAAAATGGGCAAAGATCTCAAAAGATATTTCTCAAAAGACATTCAAAGGGCAAACAGGTATATAAAAAGGTGCTCAACATCATTGATCATCAGAGCAGTGCAAATAGAAACTACAATGAAATATTACTATAATTCCACCCCAATTAAAAGAGCTTTTATCCAAATGTCAGCCAATAATGAATGCTAGTGAGGATATGGAGAAAAATTAAGCTTCATACATTGTTGATGGGAACGTAAGTTAGTACAGCCACTATGAATAACAGTATGAAAGCTCCTAAAAATACTAAAAATAAAACTACCAGATAATCCAGCAATCTCACTGCCAAGCATATATACAAAAGAAAATAAATCAATATATAGAAGGGATATCTGTACTCCCATGTTTATTGCAGCTCTATTCACAATAGTCAAGGTTTGAAAGCCACCTGAGTGTTAGTTAATGGATGGATAGGTAAAGAAACTGTGGTATCTATACACGATGGAGTACTATTCAGCCATATAAAATGAGGTCCCATCGTTTGCAATAACTGGATGGAACTGGAAAACATTATGTTAAATGAAATAACCAGATATGGAAAGGCAAATTTATGTTCTCCCTCATTTGTGGGAACTGAAAATTTGAACAATTGAACTTGTAGAGGTGGAAAGTAGAATGATGGTTACCAAGGTCTGGGAAGGGTAGTGGGGAGGAAGGGGAAAATAAAGGTAGTTAATGTTTTGTATTTGTATCGCATTTGTTAATATTAACTATGCTTTGTATTTAGTTAGATACAATAAATAAGATCTATGATTTGATAGCACAACAGAGTAACAATAATTAGTTGTACATTTTAGAGTAACTGAGGGAGTATAATTGGAATGTTCATAAAACAAAGAAATTATGAATTCTTGAGGTGATGTATACCTGATACACTTATCCTGATGTGATTATTATACATTGTATATCTGTATCAAAATATCTCTTCTATCCTATAAATACACAACTACAATGTGCCCATAAAAATATAAATTTAAATATTTTGAAAGAGTATTTACTTTTATGAAGTTATCACATATTAAAATAGAACATTCTACCTTACAATGGTATATTCTACCTTACAATGCATATTGTTATGATACTGTTTTATTTTATTTAACAATGTTTTGAATGTTTTCTATGTATGTACATATCTTTGCCTCAGTATTTTTTTTATTTTTTATTTTTTTATTTTTATTTATTTACTTTTTTTGAGACAGAGTCCCACTCTGTCCCCCAGGCTGGAGTGCAGTGGCACCATCTTGGCTCAAGGCAACCTCCAACTCCCAGGTTCAAGCGATTCTCTTGCCTCAGCCTCCTCAGCAGCTGGGATTACAGCAACCGCTATCATGCCCGGCTAATTTTTTTTTTGTATTTTTAGTAGAGACGGGGTTTCGCCATGCTGACCAGGCTGGTCTCAAACTCTTGACCTCAGATGATCCGCCCACCTCAGCCTCCCAAAGTGCTGGGATTACAGGTGTGAGCCTCCGCACCCACCCTGCCTCAGTATTTTTAATGGATACATGGAAATGTAGCACATATTACTTAACCTTACGGATTCATTTCATTTTTTTCTAATTATTTTGTTATTATAAGCAATAACACAACTAATAACCATGTGCATATCATTGTATAACCCTATAAACATATTTCTCAAGAACAGATAACCAGAAGCCAAACTGCTGTGTCAGTTTTGAGCATTTTTCCTCAAAAGAATACGAAGTTAGGCTGGGCGCAGTGGCTCATGCCTGTAATCTCAGCACTTTGGGAGGCCGAGGCTGGTGTATCACGAGGTCAGGAGATCAAGACCATCCTGGCTAACACAGTGAAACCCCGTATCTACTAAAAATACAAAAAATTAGCTGGGCGTGGTGGTGGGTGCCTGTAGTCCCTGCTACTCAGGAGGCTGAGTCAGGAGAATGGTGTGAATCTGGGAGGCAGAGCTTGCAGTGAGCTGAGATCACGCCATTGCACTCCAGCCTGGGAGACAGTGAGACTCCATCTCAAAAAAAAAAAAAGAGCATGAAGTTACTCTATGATTTTGTCCTCCATCCTCACAATTATGGCCAATCTGATAAGTGAAAAATATTTTATCAATAATTTATTTGATGCATTTCTTATGTCATGTTTATTATATATAAATGTATTTATTGCTAATTTGTAGCTCCTAGTCCAAAATAATTGACAAAATAGGCATGGGTATGTGATATGGTTTGGCTGTGTCCCCACCCAAATCATGAATCGAATTGTAGCTCCCATAATTCCCACATGTCATGGGAGGCACCCAGTGGCAGGTAATTGAATCATGGGGGTGGGTTTTTCTCATACTGTTCTCATGATAGTGAATACGTCTCGTGAGATATGATTGTTTTATAAAGGGGAGTTCCCCTGCATGTTCTCTCTTAGCCTGCCACCATGTAAGACATGACTTTACTCCTCCTTCACCTTCTGCCATGGTGGTGAGGCCTCCTCAGCCATGTGAAACTGTGAGTCAATTAAACCTCTTTCCTTTATAAATTACCCAGTGTTGAGCATGTCTTTATTAGCAGTGTGAGAAGAGACTGATAGTCTGTGCTCCAGTGAAAGATACTTTAATGTGATTCTCTTCTCTTAATAACTTTTCCTTCAGCCCCCTATTTCCCTTGGTTCATTCTCTGAAGTTCCTCAATGAGGTGGGAAAATGCAGTCACCGGTTTTGCTTGGCTCTTGGGGTCCTATATTGCTTCCACTAGGAGCCTTTCATTAGGCTGAAAGTTCATTTTATCTTAGAGTATACTTCATGATTTGGATCATTCATATTCTTGGCTTCATCAACAGGATTAGATGAAGAACAAATTGGCTAAATTCTTAAAAATGAAGTTTCTTAATAAATTACCTGATTTTTTTTTCCCGTAATTTCCTATATGCTTGTTTTAGACTCAATTTTCCTGAACCAATTAGAGAACTTAAATATATATATTTATATATATATATA
>NW_016813148.1:816346-859701 GCF_001698545.2 Rhinopithecus bieti
AAAAAAAAATGAAACTATGACTATTTATGGAAAGTTGTCCCGGTTATAAATTTAACTCTTGTTGGTGATACAGATGGAGATGATGTAAGGATTTAAAAAATGTGATAGTTTACTCAATAAAAGAAAACTATTTACTAAACAGAAAGGAACATCAAGCTGAAAATTGTATAGATTTCTTTTAAGAACAAATGTTCTATAGGAAACAAAAAGAAAGTAAGACATATGTGCAATAAATTCAAATACTTACAGGTATGTATAACTGGCAATGCTAATTTTGATATTCCAGTTCTTATAATTTACTTTTGAAACCTGAATATTAAAACCTGTATAATATTTTGCATTCAAGCTTTAATATTTTATATCTGTGACCTTTAGAGTCCAGCTGTAATTATATTATAATTCTAGCATATGTGGTTGTCCAGCACTAAAATCTATTAGTGAAATTCATAGTTAGGATTCAACTTACATCTGGTCATTTAGTTTTAAGAATGATCAGCATTGGCAAAAGTTTTCAAGCCATTTTACAATACTAAACTTCAACTATCTAACCCATGAAAACTGCTGAATATTATTGTACTTGTAAAATTATAATATTTTGTTGATATGAACATAGAGTTATTTAGTATTTTCTGAGATTTTCTTAGATCATTTGGTAGCAGTTGAGGTTCTATTAAATTATAACATTAACAGTAATTGTATCTATTAATTTACCACTGTAGAATATTCCAATTTTTGAAATACAAATTTAACAGTATAGTTTCATGCATTTCTGACACATACCAGGATTAAGACTGATGCTATGTGAATAGATACTGAAAAGTAATCAATATAACTGGGGAAAAGTGCCTTCAACAGTGAATAGAATTATTTCTCAAAAAGAATAAAAATACTGAAGTTCTCAATTCAAACCATCTATAAATTTCCAGGATTTCTAGAATCAAAGTTATTGTTTACATGGTAGTTAATGAAATATAAAAACATTAAGCTTATATGGAGAAAATATTAATACTATTAAACAGAACTTTTAAGTAGATTTATATGTGCCTTTATCTCATGTATCATCAAACTATTTGTAAAAAGGCATTTTATGTATCACACACTAACTCCAACTAATGAGGGCACTGATTAAACACTAACATTTTAATGTTTTCAGATTGTATTACCAAGGCTTTTTCCACTAGAAACTCTTCTAATCCAAATACTTTGGATAAGAATGAGCATGATTTTAATTATCTTATTGGGCAACAGAAAATGTACAAAAGCTAAACAGAAAATAGAGCTGGGGACAAAAGGAGCTTCTTGAAACTAAACTACATGACTTAACTCAAAAGTACATAGAAACTTGATTTTTGAGTCAAATGAATGTGGCTTTACTTCAAATTGATGGCCTGTGTATCTAAAAATGCTTATGTTCTGCGAAATCCTTAAACATTCATGTTATTTTTGTATTTTCCTCGTATTTCATATATTTTCAAATTGAGTTTTCTAAATTTCAGAGTCTGGGAATTGAGTCATGTTTTGCTATGCCATTTTCTGAGAGGAAAATATTTCTCAACTCTTGATCATTTTATCTTACTCTTCTTTATAAAATGGGCATGCAGTTATAAGAAAGCATTTACAAATATACAGAATTAGTAAAACCAAGGAAAATGAACACCAGAAGTGCTAATCATTGTATATGTCTTTGATCAACACGAGATTTTCAATACACTTTTAAGGATTTAAAGCAGTTTTAGTCAGAATGTTACATTACATATTATCTTAATTCAAAAAGTCATTTTATTTACCTAAAATGTAACTAGTGAGTTATTTAATAACTGCTATGTAGTTAGAATATGTATTTTCATTGTTTGTCATAGAAGCTATATTTTGTCTCTTCAAATTAATAATTTTGGGACATTAGCCTCAAAATGGGGCTAACAGGTAAGGATAAGTCTCAATATAATAGAACCTAAGTAAAATATTTGGAGGAACTATTTATTTATAAGCAACTTACAAATAGGTAAAATAGCGTTTAAAGTTGTAAAGTTTTAAGTTGTATAAGTATGCAGATAAGCAATCTTGGTTGTAAATATGTGAAATCATATCCTACACAGTCTCAGGTTTGTCAATAGATACATTCCCAGTGCCAACAACAGCATCAGATACTTGGCAGATGCTCCATAAATCATGGCTAAATGAAATAATTTATATTTTAAACATATTTTACTCAAATGACTTAATAAATTTAAGAGGTATCACATTTGAGAAGAATAAGATAAGCATATTAATGTTTTTTATGGTCATATGGAATAAAATCTATTCTAGCTAGCTGTGACATAGAAGTTTATCCTATTGAGTACTAAATGGCTTACAAAATCAATGGCAAGAATGAAGAAACTGACTTTACATTAGTCATTCAGGAAATACTGCAGGACTGAGTCACAAAAAAAGCTACGTTCCTGTGTTCAACTAACCAGTTCATAAAATTAGCGTAATCAGCTAATAGTCATGATTAGGAAGCCACCACAGCAAGCCAGACATGACCACAATGATACTTCCCAGCTGAAAATGACAGAAGTACGCCCTTCACCTCTCTTCTGCCATGCAAATATGCAAAAAATAACCAAGTGAAAATATTTCCGTCTTGCATGAGAACTTAGGAAATGTCATTTTCTGCTTCTGCCAGATGATGCTTTGGGATTTGGAAAGATAATACCAGAAATCTATATATATTAGGTTTATTATTTTATAATATCTATTTGTGCATAACTTATAATTCATATTATAGTTATAAATTACTGTGCTTTCATAATATGTAATAGATAGAAGTAACATTTATTGGGGTGCATGCTCAAAAACTTTTAGCAGTAGACATTCAAGATCAAGAATTTGTATACTACCTAAAGATGAGAGAGAAAAATTGCAACATAATGATAGATCACTTTGTTCTCATTGGGTAATTCACATAAATTGGACACTTAAAACGTTGTCATACATACGTACTTCCTCCAGATTGTAAATTCCTGAATGTAGAAAACACGTTTTTTTCAACTAATTCTGCCTATGGTACCTAGAACGTACTCATTTTATGTTTGGAAATGAAGGAATGGGTGAAGAATATGTTTGAAGAACTCTTCTGCAGAAGAAAAATAAGATTGTTTTGCTGTGATCCAATGTGCAGTACTAGAAAGAGTACTTGTCAATTATAGGACAAGAATACAAATGGGAATTTTTAGGTATTAGCACTGTCAAAAGAGATAGATTGCCTTCTATGGGCAGCATTTAAGCAGAGAATAAGTGGCCATCTCTCAGGGATGTTGCAAAAAAGATTCTAATTGGGCAGCTAAACTAGGTGAACTAGTTAGACTAAAATCGCCATAATCTTTCTGATTTTATGATTACAAAATTATATTGGGAAAAAGCCCAAGTATAGAATAGATAGATTTTTAAAATATCAAATATTTTTACCCTGGCTAAAAGTAGACCAATAAAGCTGTCGAAGTAAATTCAATAATTTTAGATAAAATTAATTTAGACTCAGGACTAAAATGCAAAATACACTAGATATCAAGAAATAAGATGAAGTTGAAATATGTGCTAGCTCTAGATTATAAAATGCCCTTGGGTACACATTGTTAGATTCTATTTTCACATTGCAATCTTTAAAAAATCAAGAAATGTATCACTACTTTACTTAAACCTCAAAATATCACATTCAAGATATGTCTCTCTGCATCATGTAAACCTTGGAGTTTATCCCATCTAAGAAAATATCAGACACATGAAGAATGTGACTCATGTCTTCCTTACAAATTATATGTGGAAAGTTTATGGAAAGATTATATCTGTCTCAAGCTCTGAGACATTTTAAATTAGTAATTGTCATACTTTACACCTATGCAAATGACAAGTTCCTGACATGGTACACAATCCATTTGTCTTTTCTCAAAGAGACAGATAATAACTCAGAGTATCTTATCCAAGAATCCTTCATGACAGTAGCAGACCCAGCAAATACACCTGTCTTCCTTATCTATCATTAGCTCATTTTGAGTTCATAGTAGAGCAATCTACACTTGACAGAGCTAGCTTAGTATTTCAATAGCTTGATTTCAAGCAGGACACATAGTCCAGTTTGTTTACCTTTCATTTGATGATCACTTTAATTGGAAAATATTATTGTTATTTTTAGATAATATTGAGACAATTACAGAAGCTGAAAAGTCTTTAACCTTTATTTTCTAGATAAAAGAATGAAACATTGTTAATTATATTATATATATTAATATGTATATTCACAAGCATAGTAAGGTGAAAAAAAAAAGTAGACATGATAACTTTTATTCCGTCTCTCATTTGGTCAGTTTGATGATTGAATAGATTACTCCCATATCTACTACCTGTAATGCTAAGGTGGAGGCAAAGATCTCTCCTCTCTCCCTCCTATTCTCTTAAATTTGTATCAAACAAGCTCACTTTCTGAGATATTTTTTCAACTCATTTTGAAACTGAAAAGTGTCTTGTTTTCTATAGTGAAAAATCCCTCCCTCTTTATAAATGTCATTTCTAACTGAAATTAGAAAATGTATTCAAAACCTTGTGGTAGATAAAACTTAAGAATTTATTTCTCTTTTCTTCTTTGCAGGATTGGTACACAGGCCATAGAAGCACTGCTTATGGAATAGAGGGTGAGGAGACATGTGGTCTAGAAAAAGGATAGTCCACTCTGGTGACAGGAGGCCCCAGGAAGCATATTTACTGTAGGTTCCTGGAGGCAAAAATATTGAGATATCTAATCAAAATTGTTGTGAAGTGGAATCAAAAATCCTAATTATAAATAGATGGAGTGATAGAATCAGCCTAAAACAAGTGTGAACATATATTGAAAAAGCAATTTGGGACTTATGTTGTAAACAAAATATGTTTGCAAATCTCTCCCCTATTGCATGGCACTCAGTTGTACTTTATAGAGTGAGATACTACAAGAGCAAGAGTGACCTTTTAAAATCTTTAATTTTGAACCATCTAAAGTACTTAACTTATGCTATTAAGGATCTGAATTTTACATATTTACAGTCTATTGCCCTCTTAAGCCATTAAGAAAGATACTCATTTCATTGTATTTTATAAAACATTTTGGGCCGGGCGCGGTGGCTCAAGCCTGTAATCCCAGCACTTTGGGAGGCCGAGACGGGCGGATCACGAGGTCAGGAGATCGAGACCATCCTGGCTAACACGGTGAAACCCCGTCTCTACTAAAAAATGCAAAATCTAGCCGGGCGAGGTGGCGGGCGCCTGTAGTCCCAGCTACTCGGGAGGCTGAGGCAGGAGAATGGCGTAAACCCGGGAGGCGGAGCTTGCAGTGAGCTGAGATCTGGCCACTGCACTCCAGCCTGGGCAACAGAGCAAGAGTTCGTCTCAAAAAAAAAAAAAACATTTTACATTAAGTGACTTTATACAATGTCAAATAAATAACACTGCAGTTATGTCTACCTTACCTTTCCCTCACTGAAGTCTGTTCTGTTCAACACATTTGTCTTAAGCACCTACTATATTCCTTTGATTTTTATTCATTATGTATGTATGTATTTATTATGCATTATTTATTTGAAAGTCTTAATACTTTTATTTGAAGGTATTGTAGTAACCCACCTATTCTGATGTTGTCAGTGCACTGACTACCAAAGAGGCCCACAGTACTGTATTTCTTATGATCCAGAGCTAAAATAACCTGATCATCTGCCTTGTGTCAAAAAATTATTTTATATGAATCTTATTTAGTTTTAGCTATAATTTTAGAAGTCTAGCATTGTTTTCTATAACCTTCAATTCCCCTAGTAAAAGTCAGATTTTTTGAAATATGCTTTAAAATGCAAATAATTATTTTCTGAAATCCAAGAGAAATCTTAGTAAGAAACAGTTCATCTAATTTAATCATAGATTATTACCCTATTCAAAGAGTGGTCCAAAGTGGAACTCTAATCTTTACAATCATCCTCCAAAATAATTAAAACAGTCCAAGTGCAAAATTAAAACAACTCTAAAATGCCCTATATTTTCCTGTTCTCTACTATCTTAAAATTTAAGGGGCTTTTGAGTCTTGTTCCTTGGAAAAGCCGTGTTCCTACGTTTATTTAGCCTTCTGACACCACCATCTGTGTCTCAATCACCAGTTCTTCTATAGTTCACCTGTATGATCTTAATTCTAAAACTACTGAGAACTAGTAGCCTGAACAGAATAATAAACACAATTTCATACCACTGATCAACAGGATCACTTTGAAACAAATCTTCCCCCAGATAAGCTTTTAAGACTACTTTTGACCTATATCTAAACAGAAAAGATATCTAAGACTGAGAATTTCTACTGAATAAATTATCAGTATTTAAATTCGTATGACTTACTAGCAATTTGTATATTGTACAAGAAAATAGGTATGTAGGTATATTGATGTATTGCTTTTCAGCATTGACTCAAATTATTAAATGATGTTTTCTAGTGCATATAAAATATTTTTAAGTATTCTGGCGTGATTTTTAAAATATGGTTTAAATTACTACTAAAAGCATCCTAATATGCTTTTGGAAGTGTGATGTGAGTAGCTATAGATATGTAATTATGATTTATGAAGGAACCAAATTAACAGATTTCAACAAGACAACACCATACTGAGTATTATAACTTTGATCTGTGTGTGTATCTATTTCTATGTATTTAGCTTTGGCTGCTTTCCCAAAATATTAATTATAGCCCTTTTACTATTATGCTAGGTGTATTTTTGTGAGTTCTATAATATTACTAACTAAATTCTTAGTGTAGACTACTTGCTTTTGCTTTTCTGTGTGTTATTCTTCTATTTTAAATTTGAAAAACTTATTTCAAATTCATCTACTGTTGAATCCTTTGTTGTTTTGGTGGCATTTAAGTGAAAATAAAATCTATGTATTCATAATAGAAAGTGGGTTCACAAAGAGAAAATATTTTCCATTTCAGAGATCAATAAAGATAATAATAGGAAGATATACTGTAGGAAGGGACAGTGAGAAAATGAACATTTTCTTAGTAATACATTCAAGTTACTCACGTTTTCTCAATATCTTTTGTCCTGTAATCATCATTAAAATTTCTTCTCAATTTAAAATTCAGATAACATTAAAGTTTGAATTCTGCATGTGTGATTAAAATATACACATATAATCAATGTCTGATTAAATTTTACATATGAGGTTTTTCACATGATTTTATTTCATCTATCTTGCACTTAATTACTGAAAGACAGGCTATGTTGATAAGTAATTGTATTAGTCTTCTAGGATAGTCATAACAGAATACCACAGGTTGGGTGGCTTCAAGAGCAGACATTAATTTTCTCACAGTTCTGGAAATTGGACGTCCAAGATCAAGGTTTTTGGTAGAACTAGTTTCTGGTGAGGTCATTCTTCCTGCTTACAGACAGCCGCCTTCTTGCTGTGTTCTCACATGGTTTCTTCTCTGTGACCGCTAGGTGTACTCCTGGAGTCTCTGTTTTTTATAAGGACACCAGATATATTGGATTAGGGACTCATGTTTATAATCTTAATTAATATCTTATACACCTAACTCCAAATACAGAGACATTGGGCATTAGACTTATGAGTTTAGGGAAAACACAATTTAGTCCAGCATAGAAATATACTCCTGAAATATTGCTATTTGAATATGTTTGCATTAAATGATACTATTTTTCCTACATTTATCTTTAGTCTGTTTCATATGTACTTGTACTTCACATTGATATGCAAAAGATTTTCAGATGTATAACACATAAAATGAGAAAAAATAAGTAACTGAGTTTTTGTTTTTCTATTTTGGAATATATGATTGACAAATAAAAAATTGTATAAGTTATACCATATGACAATCTAATGTATGCGTACATTGTGTAAGCTGAGAGCTGGAGGTAGAAGCTCTTCAGCTCTAGGGACATAAGGCATAGGAAAATGGATTAGTAACTATCAGGGATTCATAGGGTTTTAAAGCAGATCTCCTGGAAGTCCTGGGATAACCAATGCCAGATATGACCTAGAAAAGAAGTCATTGACTCTAGAGTCAATCAAGTGAATGAATGAAGCCAGGACTATTCCAGAGGTTATAAACTCACTGATCAGTGGTAAAGGGCTGGACCAAGAGGAAACACTTCCTCTTAGATGAAGTTTTTAAGACTAAATTCCCTTTTGGACTAAGAGGTTAATCTTCATGTCGACAGCTCCTCACTTGGTACCATCCTGGCTAAAACAAACAAAAAGATGAGGTTTTCATAACCTTCACCTTCATGGGGAAGCCTGAGGCTTCTCAGTTCCAAGCAAGTGTGTCCCAGATTCAGACATCTCTCTGTAACTCTCAGGTCTGGACTAACCAGAGCCTCACTTTTTCAAACTTTACTCACTGTGGGTAGTGGTCGTCTCCTACTCCCACCCTGGCCAGCTCCCCAATATAAAGACCAGTTAAGGACTTTCTGTTAAGTCCCTTAGATCAAGAATAGCTAATTCTGCAAATTGGTGGCCCGAGAAAAGGAACCATCTGGATTGATCCTGAGAGAACTCATGGGACAGGGAGTGGCTCACATGTTCTTGGATTCATCAGTGGTCTTTAGCAGCCTTGGCCTGTCTGTCCTATCCATGAGTTACATAGATCTTGGGTTCTCCATGTTGGCATGCCTCAGAATCAGGTGAGGTAGTTAAAATACCAGCTTTAGATATTTGGCTTTAGGACATCCAGATCCAGCCTGGAGGTGGAAATATTATTTTGATACTGGTGAATATTATAGGATTCTTATTTGGTCATTGGACAATTTAGTTTGGTTAACGGACATTATCTTTCAATGCTCCACACATTTAATTATATTCACCTCATTACACAATGAATACATAGAGAAAATACTGTTGTTCAAAAGATCAGGAGAGCTGGGCACAGTGGCACATGCCTGTAGTTCCAGCTCCTCAAGAGGCTGAGGCAGGAGGTTTGCTTGACGCCAGCAGTTTGAAGCTGTAGTGTGCTACAATCATGCCAGTAAGTAGCCACTGCACTCCAGCCTAGGTAACATAGTGAGACCCTGTCTCTAAATACATACATACATACATAAAACTAAAAGACAATAGCAATTAGAAATTCAGCTTTGACCTTGTTCAAACCTAGGACCCTTCTCTTGAGTTGACTATATTTAATGGTTGTTGTGGCTTTCTAAGACACTTTTAAATGCATTTATTCATACTTTTAAGAACATCTGAAGCATTATTTTATTTTTTATTTTGTTGAGGTGTGTCTTTTGATATTTATGGATACTATAGCATATTTATGAAATTGTTTGTACATGATTTTACTCTCAATAACAGATTGGTTAGATTATACTCAACGCAAAAAGAAAAGCAATGAAATATTCTAAAGAATAATACTCAGAATACTCACATACTTTGTTTTTTAATTGAAATTGCTATTCATGAAAGCTATTCCCGAAAGTAATTGAAAATGTTAGTGACAGTTTGTGCCGATTTTCTGCTGAACAACTGGACAAATGCAGACACTGATGTCCAGATGCTACAATTCTTAAAATCCTGGTTGCTTTGGGAGAGTTTGCATTTTATTAGGCTGATGATGAGATAAACTGTCACCCACTGTATATTATTACAAAGCACATTATTAATATTATTACTTTACTATTAATAATACCATTGGCATTTTTCCATTAAATATCATTCAGATTAATGCTCATTTATAAGATTTTGCATCTGAAAGCAAAGTTTTTGAAGCAAAGGATGATATATTAGAGGGAGAATTTAAGTAAATCATTACACACCAATTTAGAAAGAGACTACTGAGATGTCAAAAGTGATTGCATTCAAACTATTTGTGTCACTAATTTTGTCACATTTTTATATTATTATTTCAATATATCATAGAATAATATTGCTATATGATTATGTAGTGATTTTATTTTCATATATGAATGGCATCTGCTTAGTAGCCAAAAATCTTGTTGAGAGAGGAATCTTGTTTAATATTTTTCTAATATACTCAAAGGGGATTTCCAAGCACTGTACTTGGTCCATAATAGCTGTAGAAAATGCAGCAATTCTTCTATGAAGTACCTTGTATTTGCAAAGTACTTAACAGTCCTCAATGGGTCTGTTTGAATACTACATTTTATGACACTTAAAAATCTCGACCTGGCGCGGTGACTCATGCCTGTAATCCCAGCACTTTGGGAGGCCGAGGAGGGTGGATCATGAGGTCAGGAGATTGAGACCATCCTGGCTAACACGGTGAAACCCAATCTCTACTAAAAACACAAAAAATTAGCCGGGTGTGGTGGCGTGCGCCTGTAGTCCTAGCTACTTGGGAGGCTGAGGTAGGAGAACGGTGTGATTCCAGGAGGCGGAGCTTGCAGTGAGCCAAGATTGCGCCACTGCACTCTAGCCGGGGTGAGAGAGCCAGACTCTGTCTCAAAAAAAAAAAAAAAAAAAAAAAAAAATCCCTTACACCAGAGAAAAATAACATCTAATTCACAGACTAACCTGTTTACATTTAGCATTTCTCAATGTGCAAAGTACTTTCAGATGCTGTATCATTGTTTAATACTCCATATGTTCTGTGTAACTTACACCCTGTCTGTTTTGATGGCAATATACCACCCTAGCCTCACCCTAATCTGTGCCAGCCTTTCTCTTCTCCCTACAATTCTACATCCATCCTTTTTCACAGGCATTCTGCCTATGTTCAGAATACTTAAAGAAGGCCATTCTATGGGGAGATAAAGCTAGTACCCATGCTCAGGATGGAATGGATCTTTACTTTTCAGTTTCCAGCCAACTTCTTTTATTATCTATATCTAACCTCTCTAAGTCTTCAAATTTCCAAATTGTAAAATTTGGAAATAACAAATATTTAGTTTGAGAGAGTAGAATTAGTCTTTTTCTGAGAAATTTAAGGTGATCTTATGTTTTAAATAAAATAGGATAATTTACTCCAGAAAAGTCTTAGGGTGGTTTTCTTTCTTGGGGTGTTTTGTATCTCTGGGCATGTGTTTAGCATCAGATAAGGTTTGAACCTTACTGTAAATCACTTTCCAGGTTAAGGAACCTGTGACTTAGGACATTCAATGGATTTGCCCAAGTTAACATACAAATAATGTTTCAGCTTTATCTTGTTTCCCATAAATGTCAAGCCTAGCTTTCTCCATACCAGCACTGTGATATGTAAGTCACCCTTTCAAAGATTAATAACCTTTGCCAAGATTGGAGTTGATTTATGCTCTGGCTCTGTTGGCAGCAGAGGCCTCCCTACCCCAGCCCTCATCAGCTACATTGATTGGGCACCAGAGCTTCCCCCAGCCTGCTGCTTAAGCAGATGCTAATGGGTAAATGAGCAACAGCAGGGGGGAAGGCTAGGATGATCTTCATTCATTAGCAACTGTTCAAGCAGCAGGCTGAGGGAATCTGCAGATGCTGAGAAAGACACTAGGATGAACATTGACCTCAAAGGTACTTTTGAAAAAAACTTGAATTTTTCTACCAGGTCAAGTTGCTGTGTTTTCCAAAACTTATATATACTGTGATATATAATGGTAGATAATGGGTTTATATTCTTCTTCAAGTCCCTGCTTTCTTATGTTGATGTCAATGTATGTATCAAAATCAATCAAGGTTAGATTTTTGGTTCTAAGCCACTGCCTTGTGAATTACCTAGTCATAATAATCACAGCAGGTCTTACAAACTGCAGATTCTAATTCAATGGGTCAGGAGTAAGAATTGGAGGAACTGTATTTTTAGTAAGTGTCATGGTATATTTTATGATGGCATAAGGATACAACACATTTTCTAAGCAGTATACTTCAAAATGTCACCCACTACCTCCTTTGTCACAATTACTCAAATAATTATTAATAATACAGTATACTCACATCTCCCTAGCCCTACTGAATAAGAATATTTTGGGCCGAATCCAGGAATTTATTTTTAAGTAAGGAGTGTTAGGCTCAAGTTTCAGAAAGATAGGTGAATAAAAAGTTAAAATCCGGTCAAAGGGTGAATTCCAAATTATTTGAAAGCACTAAGAATTTCTCCTTTGAAGATATGAGTTCATTTTAGAAGCAATTTCTCTATTCTGTTCCTCCTAAAGGATCAAGGCAGATTCCAGAACACCATCTCATTAAATTTACTCAACTTGCTTCTGGACATTGATGACCTATAGAATTGTCTTTGTCCGCCACCTAACTTGATGCCTGCTTTTTTTTTTTTTTTTTTTGAAATGTCTAAAATGCAAAACTCTGAGTTTTCTCAGTAAAGATTCTCTGTGGTCATTTCTGCAGTCGAAATTTCATATTTTGAGAGATGGTTCTTGTTGGATTATTTTACCGCTATGTGCAGTTGTCCTTGATCTTTGAGATGATAAGTGGCCAATTAAAATTGTGACCAGATATGCTTGCCTTTATTGCTAGATCACTGTATTATATTTCTTAGAGCTGGCCTAACAAGTTACCACAAACCTGGTGACTTACACAACAGAAATTTATTCTCCCACCATTCTATAGGCCAGAAATCTGAAATCAAGGTGTCAGCAGGACTGGTTCCTTAGGGAGGCTTTGGGGGAGAATCTGTTTGATGACTTCTTCCTAGCTTCTAGGGGCTGTGGCAATATTTTGAGTTCCTTGTCTTGTAGACATATCACTCCAATACATACCTCTGTCTTCACATGGTTTTCCTCTTGCATTTCAGATATCCCTCTTCTTTCTCTCATAAAGACATCAGTCATTGGATTTAGAGTCCACCCTAAATCAAGGATGACCTCATCCCAAGATCCAAGTAAGAGTATTTCCACAGGTAGTAGGGATTAGGGCTCAGATATACCTTTTGGAGGGACAGTGTTCAACCCACTAAAATTACTGAACTGTAAATATATGTATCTAAGGAATAATATGTACATATTGCTTAACATAGGTGTACAACCATGTTAATTATATGTATTACACATATTTTTCAAGTCTTCCTTTTAAGGCAGAGCTGAAAGAAAATATTATATTGATTTTATGTTTTTTTGAAAGAGTTAAAACGTTCCTCTAATCTTAAGGATATTAACTACCTCACATCAATATGTGGTACATGCCTGAATTACAAATTCAACTGGAATTTTTTAATTAAAATAAATTTAGCATGTGCATTTTCTGTTAGATATATCTAATTATTAAATTCAGTCACCCATTACACTATATTTTGTTACTATCTAGATATATTTATTTGTTGTTAGCCTTTTAGAAGTGAACGCAACTTGAATTTATTTTAATGTGAACTTAGAGGGAAATGTTTTAAGCTGTTTTTTCCAACGTGAGTTTAAATCCATATGAGATTTTACTGTTCAAAATACTATTAACACCATAAAGAAACATGATGTATAAGTGGAAATGGGTGTACAACAACATATTTTGGTTTTTGTTTTAATTCTTTTTAGTTAATCATAATTCTCCAGTGAGCAGAAAATGTCAACACAATAATTACTATTTACTTGTAGTCTCATTCCCCTTTTTCTTCCCCACCCCTACCCCTCACTCAATATTAGAACCCTTTTATATCACGCATTTTAAAATTCTCAGTTGGTTCAATTGCTGAAGGGAGAAAATAGAAGTCTGCAGCACACTCCTTGCCAAGCACTGGAAGTATAGTTTTCTCATTTTAAATTCACAAAGTGTAGTCCTTCTGGCCCCAGGAGGCTTGGGCTGCTTTACCTTACTGTTGTAATGAGAATATACTGACATATTTTCATTATTAGATCAAAGGAGAAGGACATTACAGGAAGTCACTTGCAAATGAAATATCAAAATTTGCTGGAGTATACACTTTCATTCTAATCAAATACCGTTCTCTTTTTCCAGAATCAATAGAGGAAACCAAAGAAAGAAGACACGTGGTATGAAATTAATACAGGTGGTGAAGTCAGACTTAAAGCAGGTCCATTTATTCACAGTTGACTTGAATAACTGAAACATGGATTTGATAATCAGAACGTCTTGGAAAAAGCAACCTAATTTACAGGTGGACACAAAAAGGTAACATGTGGGCTTTATTAGTTTTGGTATTGAATTTATACCCTTGATTTGGTAATTCAAGATGAAATGGATGAAACAGATTATTTCAAGTGATCACTTTCTTCCAAAATTGTAGCACCTTTTCAATTACAAATTCATTGAATCTAAGTAATCATCTTTTAAAATATTTCTGTACTTTAGTAAGCCTTATTTAAAGTCAGCTAAATTATCATTCATTCCTATTGGCATCCATTCATGACTATTGTCACCAGCTATAACAAATGAACAAAAATTTTTGTTAGAGAAAGGTGAGACATGTGTTTCTTATACTGTACAGTGTTAACAAGAACATATTAGTTGTCTCAAATTCATATGCCAAATTGCCAGTGCCTTTAGGGGACGTTATCTTAAAAAATGCTTGTATTGTAGCAAATTGTGAACTCTATAATTTGCATGAGGTAGTATTATTTTTTTACCAATATAAAAAAATCTAAATGATCTTAAATGTGAATGCTTGGATTTATATAAAAGTCATGTGTGGCATATGTGTAAGTTATACTTACCCATTTACTTTATTGACAGTACATGTTTATGAGCACATATAATGAAGGATGTATTACATGAGCTACTATATGAGCCTAATTATTATGAATTTATAGATGTGGATAATAAAGTTGGTAAAAATGGGTATGCTTATGGTTGTAATTGTTCCATTGCTTAGCTCAAATGATGCTAAAATTTTTCTCCTAAGCATTTTTTTCTCTTAAATTTGACCTAGAGTCACCAGCCTTCCCAATTCAAAGTCAATCAACAAAAAATTATAATCAGTAGTACAGGCGCTCTGCCATATGTATGGCCTTGCCAAGATGTTGCTATAGTCACCACATTTGTGTCAAATGGTAAACAAAATTGAAGGCTGGCAACTAGAGCTTATTTCTGTGTATTAGCAGATTTAATTTCAGAGTTATAGGAGTCCTCACGTAAAAGCTCACAAGTTCTTATAATTTCAGGGATGAATATTAAGGCAAGCTGCAGTGTCAATATTAAAAAATCAATTTTTCCTATGAAGCAGTTCTTCTTCAGTGGGGAGATGAGAAAGTAGTCAGAAGAAATGTCTACAACTTGACCTGTGTTTCCAGGCATTTGAGCAAGGTTTGGAATTGCATTCATAATAGCTAATCTAGGCCTTTAGTTTGAATCAAGACCCTATCTATGGTTGTTCATGCTTCCTGTTTAGCCTTGAAAGGATAGCAGTATAATTGGTATGTGAATTATAAGCAATAAACGTAAAATAAACATACAGGCACTCTCAAGAAAATATTGAGCAGATATTTGAAAAGAGAAAATAACATTCATAGTCTCTATATATGTTGTTGAAGGAAAAAAGTAAATCTAAATTTGTGAAAAATGTACCACTGGAAGATCCAGTAAGATTTTAGTTTGATTGTCTCTTCTGAAATTCTGCTTCTCATAAAAAATTATTTTAGATTACTATGGCCCTAAAATAATATGGCAGACATTGGTGTGTGAAATACTTTATTAGAGAACATTTGTGCTATAGGTAATTACTAAAAGCAGTGCATGATAATAGCTACTCAACTACACTGGAATAATTTACTCTTAATATAATCTTCATTAAAGTAATATTAAAGAAGCTACTTTCATTGTGAAATGAAGAGATTTAACCATATGACTTATTTTATTCTTAATTGTAATCACATGGCTCTGGTCATATGCAACATAAAGAAAATGTGCACCCAAGTGTTTGACTTAAAATAAAAGTATTAAAAACTGGGGAATTCATTTATTTTTCTTCCCATTTGGAGTAGAAATTAGGACTATTTAATAATTATGCCTCTGATACCTCTTTATAATACCTAAGAATTAAATCTGCTTCATTTGTGACCATTATAAATTTACATTAGTTCCTTAACTATGCTTCACCAGGATTCACTTAATTTCACATGGCATTTCACATTTCATTACTATAATCAGAGGTATTTTGTTACTATAATTTGGTATTAATGTAAAGATAGACAATAGATCAAACAATAAACTGGATTTAATCTAAATGAAAAATTTCTGCTCATCAAAAACACTGATAAAAAATGACAAGTGAAGCCATAGATAGGGAGAAAATATTTTCAGATCATACATCTTGTATTGGACTTATATCCAAAACTTACAGACAACCCTCAAAATCAGTAAGAAAACAATCCAATAAATAAATGGGAAATTGATTTGAATAGACACTTTACCAAAAGATATAGGAATTTTAAAAGCATATAAAAGATTTTCAAAATCATTAGTCATTAGGGAAACAAAAATTAATGCTACAAAAAATTAGTACTACTCACATTTGACTGGATAAGATTAAAGAAACGAACCATATGAAGTGTTGGCAAGGATGAGGAATGACTGGAACTCTCAAACATTTCAAGTAGAAATGTCAAATATACAACCATTTCAGAAATATGTTTTATAGTTATAAAAATTGGCATACATCTATCATATTATTTAGCAACATTATTTCTAGGTATTTTTACCTGACCAATGAAGGCACACATGCTTACAAACACCTGTTACATGAATGTTCATAGCAATTGCTTCTCACTAAGCAATTCTCTTAGTAACACCCAATACCTGAAAACAACGGATATATCCATTAACAGGTGAATTTATAATGATCTGTTGTATATTTTTGTAATGAAATGAATTGTTGGTATCTACATCAATATGAATGAAATGAATCTTAAAAGAATTATGCTATATAAAATAAGTTGTGTAAAAATAGCACACACTTTCAAATTTCATTTACATAAAGTTATTGAAAATACAAATGGATACATAGTAATAGAAAACAAGTTATCTGAAGTTTGGAAGGAGATATGGAGGGAAGAACTAAGAAGAGACATGAGGAAACTTTAGGGGAGATGGATATGTTCATTTTCTTGACTTTGTTAGTGATTTCATAGTTTTATTCCTATTATAAATCTTATCAAATTGTACACTTCAAATATGTCCAGTGTATTTGTAGGTTAATTACAAGGAAAGCTGTTAGAAAATGATTGGATTTTTCTATGATGAAGAAAAGTAATAGAATTTGTTAGAGGGGAGTTCGATAAACCTGGGGTTAATATGAGCTCCAGCATTTATTAGCCGTACAGCCATGAAAAATTACAGCCTTTGTTTCCTCACCTATTAAATGGGAAAATATTACTGTCTGAAGCTTCTAGCTCAGAATTTACCTGTGATAATGTTTGTAAATGCTTTATATAACACCTAGCATATTATTTGATCCTCAATAGGAATTAATTTCCTTCCCCATAGTCTTTACCATCTCTAAAGTTTATGTTGTACCACCAGTACAAAGCACTGGAAAGATGCTAACTTATGAATTGTACAAATCACAATTTTTTTCCCTAGAAATGTCATAAACCAAAAACTGGATGGCACTATGCATGTACACGACAAGCATCACTTAGGCAAGTTGGAAAAATCATCACTTTCATTAAAAAACTATACCCTAAAGGAAAAAGAAGTGTCAGAAATAGCTCCCAAATAAGAAACACCTACATGAACAGATGAAAAGACAAGGTCTAAAACAGGTAACAGACTCTGTCATGAACAGGAAGATTTAGGTTATGACTAGAGACAGTAATAGGCCTTCTCTATAACCTGTTATGACTAGAGACAGTAATAGGCCTTCTCTATAACCTAACGGTTGGAAAAACTGAAGCACTCTAAAACTGTGAATATGTGACCAAAAGCACTGAAGTGAAAAATGGCTGAGTTGGTGATTTTGGCAAAGTTATGACAGAACTAGATCAACTGAAAATTTAGTCTGGTTCACTATGTAAGGGTAGATCATCAAAATATCGAGGGTAAAACGATCAAACTTCTTGACACTGAAACTGTGACCTAATTAAATAGATTGTGTAAAAACAAGGCCGTCATTTATAATGTATGTACTAATATCTTTAGAAATAACCAGTTTCCTTAATCAGAAAATTCAAGCTAATAGATTATAAAAGTAGTTTTATTATACATTTTAAAACATATAGCAAAAATTCTGTTCAGATGATATGAAGAAAAATATCTTAGCCATGTTTGATTAGTTAAAAATAAGTTTCTGCATAATTTTATGTTATAATGTATCTCTTCAAAAAGAATATAATTAAACATGGAAAACATAATCATTTTCCAGAACTATCTACGGTGATCACCATGTATGAGAAATCTTATATAAATGATGTCTATAATTATAATGAAAACTCTTTTATGAAGAATGTAATAACCGCTTAATTTCCTTTTGTGTTAATTCAATTTTCTATTTTTTATTTTTACATTCATATAGCATTCTGCAAACTACAAACTCCTTTTACTTGCATTACCTTATTTAATAAAAAGGTAAAATGTATAAAATATATAAATAACTTTTAAAAGTAAACAATAAAATGTCTGATTTAAAACTGGGCCAAAGACCTTAACAGACACCTTACCAAAGAATATATACAAGAGTCTAGATAGCCATATGTAGAAGAATGAAACTAGATCCCCACCCTTCACCCTATATGAAAATCAGCTCAAGCTCTATCAAAGACCTAAATGTAAGATCTCAGATTTTAAAACAACTAAAAGAAAACATAGGGGAAATACTTCAGAATATTGGTTTGGAAAAGGTTTTGTTTTAAAACCTGAAAAGCACAGGTAACCACAGTAAAAATTAACAAATGAGATTATATCAAACCAGAAATCTTCTGCATAGCAGAGAAAACAATCAGTAGAGTGAAAAGGCAACCTACAGAATGAAAATAATAATTATTTGCAAACTTCTCATCCTATGGGATTAATATACAGAATATACAAGGAGCTTAAACATCTCAGCAGCAAAAACACAAACAATGTGATTAAAAGATGGGCAAATGATTTGAACAGACATCTCTCAAAAAACAGAATTTACCATCAAATGTATTTAAAAAATAACAACATAAATCATTAGAGAAATGCAAATCAAAACCACAATGAGGTATCATTTTGAGGTAAGAGACCTATAGGGCTTGCTTCTATGAAAAAATATACAGGACTAGCAAGTGGCTCCAAAAGCAACCTCTAGTTGCCATCCCTGCACTCAGTATGAGACACTTACACCAGCACTATGACAGTTTTCAAATTCCATGGCAACACAAGAAAGTTGCTGTCCCTTTCCATAGCAACACCCAGAAGTTGCCACCCGTTTTCTAGAGATTTCTGAATAACCCCACGTTAATTTGCATGTAATTAAAAGTGATTATAAATACTCACTTTTAGTCAACAACCAACAAGATACTATAGTCAACAGCCCATATGCTACTACTGTTGCTGCACTGCCTATGGGCTAGTGCTGCTCTGCAAGGAGCTGTCACTGATCTGTAACATTGCCACTTAAATGAAGCTCCTTTCTTTCACTGCCAGCTTGTTCTTAAATTCTTTCCTGAGCAAAGCCAAGAACCTGCACTGCATTATCTAGTGCCCAATGTGGGACGAGAGAAGTCAGTGATTGGAGAGGCAGCTAGATGGCAAAAAGCAGAGAGGCAATGATTGTGAAAGAAATGGCAGTGAAGAAGTGAGATGGTGAGAGGTGGTGAAGCAGCAAGGCCATTGGTGATCAAAACTGTAGAGCTGTAACACTAAGTCTGTAACACTAAAGAGCTGCTAACATCGCAGAGCTGCAACAGTAGTTAAACATTCTTTTCAGAGCCATCATCTTTCTTGACAGGTGGAGGCAGTGAAGCTGAGTGGATGGGCAAACAACTGCAGAGCTGCTGCCTCATGTGGGACCCACCACTCCAAATGTCAGGTCACAAATCCGCACACACTTCATCTGTGGCAGCCAAGTCCTACCCAAGCCAGAGTAACCTGGGGTGACTTCACCCAGCTCACCCCATGCTAGAGATCAGTTGGGACCATTTTGGCTCCTGTACATGGGTGAGCATCCTCTCTGGCCCCTTTTAATATTGGGTGAACCAAGAAATAAGTCCTCTGGCTAGGTGGTCAGTTCAAAGTCCCCTGTCATTTCAGTGCCATGAAAGAAAATTGCCTGGCCAACTATGTTCTTGTCACCCTTTCTCTTAGTCCTTTCCCCTGTATTGTCCTATTTTTTTTCCTGCCAGTCATTTCTTTTCCACTTTGAAATGAATGTTTCATTTATAGTTGTTTTTGGTTTTTGCTTTGGCTCCCTGCTAACTGTATTTGGGCAATTATTTAAATCAGGACACTTGGTTGTGATAGATCCCCCATTGTGTTGACTCAGGACCACCATAGTCATGTTGTTCTGTGCTTCCAACTAGGCCTTTGGAGGTCACAGTTGGCCACCCCCTGGATGCTCAGGGGTTTTAACATTGACATTCCCTCTAGGATTGTGGGTGATAGCCCCACTCATGGAGAAATCTTGGTCTCTTGCTCTCTTTTTTCTGCCCTGAAGTTGGAAATTATCATTTTCTGTAAGAGCCAGTTGTGGACCCCTCTCTGTGTGCTGTCTTCCTTTCTGTTCAATAAACTGCTTTGCTCAAGCCCATCTTGGACTGTTGGATGAAGGGAATGGGGGTTCCTGGCCCCCTGACCTGATGGATAGCTACCCACAGTCGCAGACAAGTGGATGCTTGAATATTTTCTTCGATGTCTCTCTTACTGGGTGGATTACCTGTTGGCTTGGGGCCTCTAAGGTCTCCCTTTCAGCAACACTATTTACCCTTACCCTTCCAGCTTTCTACAATTACCTTTTTTTAAAAAAAATCCCTCTTTGTTCAAACTAAAATGTTTACTTCAATCTCTTTGGCATTCAGACCCAAAGCATTCTACTGCCCACCACTCATATCTCATAATTCACTTTTGTAAAGCTTTACTACCTCTACCTACACCTTCTCTGCAGTATGTGGGAATTTGAAAGGAAAAGTAACTAAGCTTTCCCTAGACTTAAGGCAAACTGAAAAAAAAAATTTCTGTAAAAATCCTTACTGGAAAGTGAACATGACAGTATCCCAGAGGACTGGCCACTGGGGTGTCATGTAGGCAGCGGGAGCAAATTCAAGTTAGATAATTTAAAGAGAAAAAAATAATTTTCTATTGTAACACCTTTTAGGTTCCATACAAATTGGGGAACCAAGAGATTTGACCTAAACATGGTTCTTTACATTATAATACTATTTAACAACTAGATTTATTCTGTAAAAAAGAAGGAAGGAAAATGAAGAGAAGTTTCTTATGTGCAGCTTTTATAGCCTCTACCAGGATGTTAATCTAAGAGAATGCTGCATAATGTGTCTAGCCCATGTCACTTTCAGGGACCAAAAAGCAGCACTAGATATCTTAGATGACCCCCTTTTAGCTGCACCTGCTAGGAGTTTCATGCCCTGCTTGAAGCCTCTGCAGTTCCTGAATTCTGAGGGAGAGTGCTGCCAGTTCTCTAGTGCAGGATTCATTCCAAGGTCATCAGGCACCCCCCTCCCTTATCCAACTAAGCCTAGTCTATACCCCTGCAGCCTACAGAAATAAGCCTAACCAATACCACCAGGAATGCGGCACCATATCAGCTCCCAAAGTTAAATCTGTGCCCATTGTGGGAAACAGACAGAGATAGGGGAACAATCAGAGTATATCTCACTTTTTTATGTACAATTTAGCTTTATGCAAGGATAAATTTAGCCAGTTTTCAGAGAATCCAGGGAAGTTTATAGAGGAATTTGCTAAGTTGACCATGTCCTTTGATTTAACTTGGCATGACTTGCAAATATTATTATTCACTTGCTATACCATAGAGGAGAAAGAAAAGATTCTAGATATTGCCCATGAATATGCAGTTGGAGTGCTGCTTGTTACCAAGGCCATTTATTGTGTAGGGGGAGGTGCAGTTTCAGATCTGCACCCTCAGTGGAACTACCAGAGAAGTTCCCAGGACCTCGAACTCAGAGATCACATGCTAACTTATTTAATAGAAGGTATAAAAAAAGTGCATGGTTAAGCCAGTAATTATAGCAAGATTAGAGAAGTAATTCGGGGAGAAGATGAAAACCCCACTCTATTTCAGGGCTACCTGGATGAGGCCCTCGGGAAATATACTAATGCAGACCCTGACTCCCTTTAAGGCCAAGTTCTCCTGGGCATGCATTTATTATTCAATCTGCTCCTGACGTTAGGAGGAAGCTACAAAAGGCAGCAGTGGAGCAGTAGGACCCCAAACCCACCAGGCTGCCTCTGTTAATTCTGTTTACTTTCCCAATTAACCTAATCCACTGTGAATGGAAACAAAACTCTATAGTAAATATTTCAAAAATTATAGCAGCAGGAAATCATCTTAATGGTTGCTGGATTTGTCATCAATATCCCCAGGATAGAGTTTCATTTTCCGGCACATCTGGAAAATCTCACAGCCAAGCTATGGACCTCTCAATTAGCCATAGTGATCCCTTAGTATCCCGACTCTTACTTGTTAGATATTCTCCCCCGTTTTTCATCCATTGTTGTGCTAATGACACAAAAGTAGAAGTTTCCTTACAATGCTCTAATCAAACTCTAGTAGTCAAGTTCCCAAGGCCACAGTGAGGTAAATGAAATCCCACTTGTAAGTGAGGAAACCTTACATGGTGCCTGATCTGGGAAGGTAGGAGTACTGCCCCCTTCTGGAAAACAAGAGCTGTTCAACCACCCCATTGGGACAAGGAAAACGTATCTCTATAGACCCAACATAGCAGGAAATAATAGACATTACACCCCCATAGGGCCTCATTTTGTGCGCCAACTGGGGTCATCTTTGTCTGTGGTTATGAATAGGAAGAAGTCCCATACTGAGACCACTCCCAACTTCCTAGGAAACCACCTTTTCTTTTAGGAGTAGCTTTCCCTTGCATATCAAAAACTTGGAACAGGAGTTAATGCACGTTGGCCACCATTGCCACTCAGGGGATCACTGTCTACCACCCCATAAAACCCAGAAATACTAGAAATAAATGAGCAATAAGATTAGTTCTGGTGAGAACCAGCGAGGCAATAGGACTAGTGGCCCCATGTTTATTGCAATGCCATTCACCATACCAAGATGTGGAAACAGCCAAGGTGCTGAACAGCAGATGAATGGATAAAGAAAATGTGATATATATATACACACACACACACACACACACACAATGGGATGCTATTCAGCTATAAAAGAGAATCATGTGTTGTCATTGCAGCAACCTGGAAAGAACAGGAAGACATGTTAGGTGTAATAAGCCAGAAACAAAAAGTTAAACACTGCATATTCTCACTCATATGTGTAAGCTCAAAAATCTCAATCTCATTGAAAGTAGAACAGAAGCTATAAGATCCATTGAAGGAAAGAATAGACAGGGAGAGATTTGCTAAATAATACAAAATTACAGCTAGATAGTAAGAATAAGTTCAAGTGTTAGTTCACGCTGTAAGATGACTATAGTTAACAGTAATAGATATATTATTTAATATAGCTACTAGGAGGATATTCAATGTTCCCAGCACAAAGAAATGATAAATGTTTGAGATGATGGCTATGCTAATTACCCTATCTGATCACTGTACATTATGTATATATATAAACATCAATGTGTACTCCGTGAATATGTACAATTATTTGTCTATTTTAAACATCTCAAAAATACAGGAATTATTTGACAATTTTTTAAAAGGATATATACAGGTGGCAAATAAGCATGTGAAAAGTTGCTTCTTCTTACATATCCTTAGGGAACAGTAAATTAAAACAGCAATGAGACATCACTACACACCCATTAGAATGCCCCAAATCCAGAACACTGAAAAGATCAAATGCTGATGAGAATGGGGAGCAACAGGAACTCTCATTTATTGCTGGTGGAAATGAAAAATGTTACAGACATAAAAAATGTCTGTAACATTTAGTAGTTTAGTAGTTTTGTATAAAATAAAATATATTCTTACCATATGATTCAACAATGTCACTCCTTGGTATTTGCCCAAATGAGCTTAAGACTTATGTACATGAAAAAATCAAAACACAGATGTGTTCAACAGTTTTATTGATAATTGGCAAGCCTTGGAAGCAACCAAGATGTCCTTTAGTTGCTGAATGAGTAAGTAAACTGTAATACAACCAGGTACTAGAATATTGTTCCAGGCTAAAAAGAAATGAGCTATTAAGCATAGAGGAAACTTAATTGCACTTTATTATATGAAAGAAGCCAATCTTAAAAGGCTAAATACCATATGATTCCAGCTATATGACATCTGGAAAAGGCAAAAACTATACAGATAGTAAAAAGAGCACAGATGAGTTTTAGGACAGTGAAACTACTCTGTATGACACTATAATGGTGGATAGATGTTATTATATATTTGTCTAAATCCACTGAATGTACAACACCAAGAGTGAACCTCAATGTAAACTATGGACTTTGGGTGGTAATGATGTGTCGATGTAGGTTTATAAATTGGGGCAAATGTACCACTCTGATTGGGGATGTTGACAATGGTGTAGCTTATACATGTGTGCGGGCAGGGGTAATATGAGAAACTCTGTACCTTTTAATCAGTGTTGCTAAAAGTTTCTAAAATTAAAGTCAGTTTGAAACAAAAATTAATTTTAAAATTTATACTTTTGAGATATTCAGTGTAAATGGCTCCCTAAATTAACTGGACTATTAATTTAAAAAAACCCAAGAGAAATAAGAAAATAATTATTTTAATCTTTGAAAAACTGCAAGAAGCAGACTTCCATAATATAGACCACAAATCAAAGATATATATAAAGAGAAAAATATATGTGTATATATATGTTTACAAGCATTTTCACATATATAACTATGTACTCGGTAGTTGAGGGGAAAAGGAAACAAAAAATGTAAAGGAACAAAGATTAAAAGCTGATTGTCTGCAGGTATATTTCAGTAGTCTGTAGGAATATTGGTTTTTTTCTGAGTGTGGAAGACCAATATCAGTAGGTTGCTACTGGTATGAAAAAATGTTCTAGGGTCACATTTTTCTTGGTGGTCTAGCATAATTTTTCTACCTAAAAGGAAGAGGAAATTCCTAGGTACAATATTAACTCTTTAATGCTTAAAAGGAACCTTATTCTCCCCGCATTGGCAAAATGAAAGGTAGTCTTTTCAGAAACTCTGTGAAATAACTCTTGTAGGATTTCACACTGTAGCCAATGGCGGAAGGACATACACTTACAGTAGGCTGTCCAGTATCATATATTTGCATTATGCATTCCTCCCTTGAGGTTAGTTAACACCAGTATATTCTTTTTTTCTTTTTATACTTTAAGTTCTAGGGTACATGTGCACAACATGCAGGTTTGTTACATATCTATACATATGCCATGTTGGTGTGCTGCACCCATGAACTCGTTATTTATGTTAGGCATATCTCTTAATGCTATCCCTCCCCACTCCCCCGCTCCCCACAATAGGCCCCAGTGTGTGATGTTCCCCTTCCTGTGTCCAAGTGATCTCATTGTTCAATTCCCACCTATGAGTGAGAACATGTGAACACCAGCATTCTTAGAACATGCTCTGGATAAGGAAATCCAGAGAATATGGCCAAGTTATTTTATTTTTCTTAAGCAAATATAAATGAATAAAATAGTATTAATATAACTGAATAAAATTAACTGAATAAAATAGTATTAAAATTATAAAGTAGTATTAATAAAATAGTATTAATGATTTCACCTCATTAATACCACATACTAAATATGTAAATTAAGTGATTCCCAATAGCATAATTTATAATGCCTAGCAGAGTGGAAAAAGGGGCCTTCTAACCCAATGGTCAGTGAAACCAAACCCCATTCCCCGCCCTATAACCAAAGGTGTGAATCATTAAAACAAAGGGCTTAAGCACAGAAAAGCACTAAATATTCAACATAAACAAAAAGGTGATTCAGTGGCTTCCACATACACTCATATATAGCCATATTAATACTTACAAAAATTGCAAGTCAGTCCATAGAGAGGGACCCTCTCTATCTGAAAGATACTACATTTTATCCAACTATCCTTTCTGTGCCTTTAGAAAAAAAAAAAAATGAGAAACGTTGAACCTATCTGTCATAGTTTATTTTCCTTTCACAGTAAAAAATATTGTGAGGTAAAGGGGTATATACATTTATTTTACATTTAATTCAATTGAAAATAGCATGTTAATAACTTATACTGAAAATTTTTCAATAACAAGAATTTGTCATGAAGAGCTGAATCATTCAGGATATAATCAAAGAACCATTATAAGAATATAAAGACTTACATAATTTATATATTCAATAAATAATTCGGTTTTGAAGTTTTTATTAATTGCCCATATCCAATTGTAGCACATATTATATCTAAAAATATCATTTTAATTTACATGTTTACTTATTCACTGTCTTCTTACTTCCGTTAGATGGGATGGTCCAAGAAAGCAAAAGTTTTCTCTTTAACAATTGCTATATTCAAAGTGCTTGGTGTAGTGACTAGCACATACTGAATGGCCGAAAGAATCATTGTGACTTATGTATGCCTAAATACAACATGAAGAGTGGATATAGATCTGTTGGCCCTTTAATGTGGTTACATTACTTAGGTTTTAATTGTTTCCTTCTTTATATTTTCTATTTTGGAGGATTATAAAGATCAAGGGAAATGAAATTACTATGTACCTTAGCGAGAAGTGATTGAGTAAATTCTAAATTGGTAAACATTCCCCAAAACTGTGATTTAATGCAGTTACTGCCCTGTAGGTAGCTTTTTAATGGCTTCCATTCTTCATAATTATTAAATTCATCATGTTGCTCTTTACATGTTCCTGTCTAGCCACTTTAACTTATGGTTTTAGCTTCCTATTTTAGGAGTTTATGTTTGTGTAAATGTGTGCATATGTGTGTTTGTATATGTCCCAGCATTTATAAGTGGAGTATGAACCCAATGTAAAAAACACTTTCAGACTGAACATGAAAATTTTTACGTGCATCAAATTAATTTAAACTAAGATTTTTCTTCTTAATTAGTTGTTTTATTATGATAGTATGTTATATATTCATTTGTTTAAATAACTTATAGTGGCTTACTAGAATGTGAGAACTGAACTCTGGTTCTTAAGAAATATAGAAAATTAGGCATTTATATAAACAGCTTTTGTTAAATGTAAAAGAACACATAATTTAAATTGTTTAAATGTGTATACCCTGCATATAAAGATTATTGTGTTGCTAGTCTGTTTAAATAAGAACACAAGCTAATATAAGAGGAATAATATAAAAGAGTTTCCATATTTAGCTTATTTTAGTTATCTAAATACTTTTGGACACATTATGGATGTAATAATCTCTAGTATGCTACTTTATGAAGTGAAGCTAATTTTAGTCACCACAGCAGAAAAGCACAGTCTCTACTGCAAATACTTTCCTCATTTAGTAATTTGAGTTGTGACAAGACTTTGCTAATCTGATTTAGAAACTCTTCTCATAAATTTCTAAATTGACATGGCTTTGAAATTAACTGTGCAGTAGAGAAGGTGAACTATTTTGGAAACTCACCCTGATCATATGAAGTCATTAGTTTTTACCTTATATATTCAAAACTGCTGTTGCTCTGTTGCTTTTCAGAAGACATTTCACCGATGGGTAGAAAACAAAAATTCACTGATTCTAACTTTTTAAATTTTGTGTGTAGATATATATGTGTGTGTTATATATATATGCATAAAAGTTTAAAAATATATATGTGTAGATTACATGTATCTACGTATGCTTATAATTAAGAATGCCACATGAGCTGTATATATATAGAATTTATGTTATATATTATGTAAATTACATGTATATGACATACATGTAAATAATCTATATATGTAGACTATATATACTCATATATATAAAGCTCACGTAGCATTCTTAATTAAAAGCAAAAGTGAGAGAGACAGACCATAAAATGTTGTTTGCTATTACATATGTCAGTGCATTTAAGGGTTATCAAGCCAATAATAATGCAAAAAGTGGGAAAAAATGAAAAAAGAAAATTTACTCAAAGAGTATGTTTTAGTGTGGAAAGTGTGGAAAATGGTGTCAAGTTCTTGCTAATTCCTGAATAAATAGCGTTTTTCTGAATCCCAGGTTTTGTAATTGCAAATTCTCCATCATCAGAATAACCCCGTAAGTTAGGCATAGGGAAAATTTAAGGATAAGACTTGGGAGGAATTCAGGAGGGGCCATGTAAAGATCTAGACATACTACAAGTGATTATGGAAGAGAAAAGCAAGTCAAACTTTGAACTTTGTGATCGTTTACTGAAATAAGAAGCTAGTACACAGATTACAAGGGTACACAAAGGCTTTTCCACCTTTGTGTAGAAAAGGGAGATATAAGAGTAAGTTCTGGGAAGAGTATGTTCGTAAAATAGTTCCCATATCTTTAAATTTTTTCCCATCAAAATACACAGAACAACTTCAGTGAAAAAACAAATACACATTGATAGAACTTCCATTTCCAGCTAAGACAAAGTAATAGAACCTGGAATAGTCCTCGGCTGGAAACCTGAACTAAACATAGTAAAACAATAATTTTAAGGATTTCAACAATAGGCAATGGAGGGCAGTGATAACTAAGAGAAGGGAAACAAAGAAAGTGAGCCAAACAGTTGTCCCAACTTACTGCCTAGGGAGTGTCTGGTTGTGGAGAACAAACCTGGGTGTCCAGAGAAACCAAGGTAGCTACAGTTCACTAGGCAGAATGTTGAAAAAAAAAAAAAAAAAAACAGAAAAAAAAAAAAAAAAAAAACAGAAGTTATAGAAAAAGAAAATTCCAGAGATCTACAGAATGTGCATCTTATGATAGTTAGATGAGTACTGATTAGCAAATATACATGAGGAAACTAAATGAGAAAATGAGACAGTAAACGAATCTACAAAAAAGGCAGAGAGATTAATTGCTGGGAACTCACACAGGGCTGGGGATTTATGCCACCAACCAAGGTAGAAAATCTCTTAACACATGGAACATCGAAATGACTCTTCAGCCTCTTATATCTTATTTAGTGAAAAAAAAAAAAATTCCCCTAGACTACAAGTTACTCTGGCCCCCCAACAAAACCAAAAAACAAGACTCAAAAGGAAAAAACTGTTTCCAAGTAACTTAACTGTGTACCAGAACAAAACTCAAGAATATGAATAGAAATAATTTTTTATTATTTAAACAAATAAGGTGAAATAAACAATGACTAGCATCTAGTCAAAAACTACCAGTAATGCAAAGAAGCAGTAAAATGTGATTTATAATGAAAGTAAGATTTAATCCAGGGAAACATTGTAAAATAACACACCTGATTGAATTAGCAGACAAGGACATTAAAAAGTTATTATAACTGTTATTTCTCCTGTGTCTGAGAAAGTACAGGGAAGATAAAACATGCTAAATAGAAATGGGATAATTTTAGAAAGACTCAAATCAAATTTCTAGAGATGAAAATACAATTTATGTGATGAAACATTAACAGGGTATTAAACATTGGAGAAGAAGAGATAAGTGAACTTGAAGTCACAGGCAAAGAAACTATTCACAATGCAACACATAGAGAAAAAAAAAAGAAACTAAAGAAAATGAGAGAACCATCAGCGAGCCGTGTGAAACTTTAAGCAGATTAATAATATATATATAATCAAAGACCCTACAGGAGAAGGGAGAATGTGGGATAGTACACAATTAGTATGGAGAAATAGTGGTTGAATTTTAAAATTAAATTTGACAATAATTATTAACTGCCAAACCCACAAAACTCAATAAACATCAATACAATAAGCATGAGAAAGAATATACCAAGATACCTTATGAAAATTGCTAAAATGAGTCATAAAGAAAAAAAAATCTTAAAAGCTGCCAGAAAATAAAAAGATACAATGTATAGTAGGGGCAAAAATAACGACAGCAGGCTTATTTTTAAAGACCTTGCAAGGTTTGTCTTGAGAAATCTGTTGAACCAGAATATCATAACTCCTGAAAATAACTTTCAAAAGCAAAGACAAAATAAAAACGTTTTTCAAACACACACATAGCTAAAAGCCAACATAGAAGATAAAATGGAATCATAAATAAATCTTCAAAAGAGTAAGAAAAAGGGGAGAATCAATTAGACTTTAAAAGCTAAGGATTTGTTATAATATAATATCAATAATTATGCTAAATGCAAAAGGTCAAAACACTCCACATAAAAAGCAGAAATTGTGAGCACAATCCACAAGACAATAACATATACAAATGGAGATTTATCTGAACTAAGATCTTCTGCTCCTTGAGAGTCACTGTAAGAGAATGAAAATACAGGCCACACACTGGGAGAAAATAATTACAAACCATATATCCAAGAATAAATTTGTATTCAGATTATAACAACTCTCAAGGCTCAATAATAAGAAAACAAGTAAATTAATTTAAAAATGTACCAAATATTTAAACAGACACTTTACCGAAGAAGATCCATAAATGGCAATAAAACATGAAAAGCATGAAACATGAAAGAGTACAAGAAAAGATTCTGAGCATCATTGTAATTAGGGAGATACAAATTGAAATCGCAAAGAGATATTATATATTCTGCAATGTCTAAAATTAAAAGGACTAATTTTACTAAGTGTTGCCAAGGATATGGATGAACTGAAACTCATGTATTGCTACTGGGACCTCTTCCTGTGTTGCAGTAAATATTTCACTGTTTCTCTGAAGTTTTTCTCAGCAGAAGCTGGTATCACACAGGTATTGAAGCTGTCAATAGTTTATACCCACAACTCAGACCCTGGCTTTGCTTGAATACCTTTTCACTTAGTTTTGTTTTAGAACTTGTCCATGCTATCTTTGGGAAGGCAGGGAAAGGGCAGTGAGGCATTTTGCCACATCAAAAACTTACCTTCAGCAAATACAAGTGTTTGTTATTCTGATGTCACATCCATAAAATTGAAACTAATACTATATAATCAAATGTGCAGATTAAATACAAATAATGTATGTAAAATAAGAATAATATGTAGAATTTCTCTGATGGTTTAAATGTCTTTCCTAAAAGGAAAATTGACCTTGACTTGGAGGTTAAAATCAACAGATCCATTCAGAAAACCGTTTACAAAGTTTGTTGCCTGAAATAATAGTTTGAAAGACGAACTGCTATGAGGAGTGATTTATCGGATAAAATTAGGAAACCTGCTTTCTGTATATGGTTCAGAGAATCACTATGCACAGAAATATTTTCAGACTTGTGGTGTCCCTAATTAAGAAAATCTATTCTATTTTGTTAAAGTTAGCATTTACCCCCAATTTTTTACCTTTAAATTTATTTCTCACATAACGTCTTTTACTATTGCTACAAATAGAGAACAATTATTGTTAAATACACCTTTGAAGTTTAGTTTGAGTCGTGAGATATTATAAGAAAAGAAGAAAAAAGGAACAGAAATATGCAGGAAAATTTTCTGAATAATTTATGTAGCTTTAATCTAAAATACTCTTTGTCACTTTGCAAACATAACTTTACAATTCTGGACCTAAGTATCAATTCTAAATTAACACTGACTTGATCAGCTTGAACTAAATCTGTGTTTGCAACTATCTAGTGTTATATGGTTCTGTGCCCTGTATGACTTTGAGCTTAGAGATTTTAAAAGCCATTGTAGAGAAGGTGAATAACAAAAAATGCAGTAAAGTGTTTATGTTTATCTGAAAATTAGTTTGAGGAAAAAAAAAGTCACATCAATCTCCCAGGTAATGATGTAGACAAAAGAAAGCAATAAAAGGTTTTATTGAATGTAACAAAATAACATGATTTAGTAACTGCATTATAAAACCTGAGGCAAAGTCACCTACGGCTTTCCTCTTCCCTATTGAAAAAGAATCCCAGAGGTAAGAGTATGATCCTTAGAGTTTACATTCTAATTTTGTCACTTATTAGTTGCTCTGTTAATCTATTCTAGCCTGAAATTTCTCTTACATAAAATACTAGTAATATCAGTCTTCCAGAGTGAATACAGTGTCTGACACAGCATAGGCCTTAAAAAATGAGAGTTGCTCCCTTTCCTTGAGATGTTTAGAATTTCAGCATTATACTGGTTACAAATTTTCAATCAAATCATCAAATATCAAATTATACCAATATATGTTGAAGGGCAATACATAAAACCATAACATTTCTCTGATGACCTTTAGCTAAGCAAAATAAATTGTAAAGGAAGGAAAAAATTTTTTAAGTCGGCATAAAATTTAAAACAGTGAATATTCTAAGGCGGGACCAGGCTGACAAAAATGACTAGATTCGTTTCAAAAGAATATCAAACCCCGCCGCAAATGGATACATTTGTGCCTGTTCTACAAAATGTAGAGAAAATACCCGCGAGATGGCGTTGCTTCCAAAATGTAAGTGGGATACCTTCCGAGAGGTTATCCGGCTAGCTGCGTACTGTCAATGTATTTTTTGTGTATTATGTATGTGTATCTATTTTATTGTTTAAAAAAGGCAATGGAAAAATTTAAATTGGCACTAAGCTGAACTTTAAAACATAAAAAAGAAATCTTGAGTAGAGCTAAACTTATATGTAGAGGCAGAATTACCATCTGCTCTGTAGAAAAATAATTAATTTATAGGTTGAGCTATCCAAGAGATAAGTTCTTATGAAATGACATATTCCTGGTTTGAAAACCCTAGCACAGTATAATTCATCTTCCTAAATAACTATTTACCCAATGACCATAGTGAATTCTTCCTTTTGCCTCAAAACTAGGTAGAATTTTTGAAACTGCTTTCCAAATCACTTGAAACGAAGGTAAATTTTTTGTTATATTTTCATATTTAGAACCAGGCACTTTATAATAACCCAGAGATAGCAGGTTATTTATGACAATTATTATCATTAAGCTAACATAGACATAACGTTTTAGAGATGGGCCCTTAAATCAGACCTCCAAATATCACCCCACAGGTCACTAGTCACTCTGCCTTATTTTCAGTATTTTAAGGTTCTTTTTTAACTTCAGTTTGGAGAATGTATATTGCCTTTCCTTTAAGTTCATTGACTTCCTCTGCTACAGTGTTTAAATTATTAATAATCAGTGACTGTTAATCCTATCCCTGCATTTATCATTTTAGATTTTGCACTTTCCAGATTTTGCATTTATACTAGGTTCATTCTCATGTTTTCCATCTGTCTATTGTGACCCTAATTGTTTTCCCATTATGTTTTTTATATTTTTCCTTTAGATGATTGAACACATTTTTAGTGTTTATAGCTGCTTTGAATTCCTTATTCTCTAAATCCAATGTCCTTGTCATCTCTGCCTCTGCTTCTATTTATTGCTTATTACTTTGGTTATCAGTCACCTTTTCCTGCTGATTCCCATGTTTAGTAACACTTTTTGTATACTAGGCACTGTGAATATTATTTTTTAATGTTTTGATGTGTTTTGTTGATATTTTGAGTGTTCAGTTTTCTTGATGGCAGTCAGTTTTCTGAAGGATCAGCTTTATCCTGTCAGGGCTTGTTTTTAGGTTGGATTATGGTAGTTCTAGAGTAGTCCTATTCCTAAAGTGTAGCTTTTTTTCTTGGAGGGGAGGATGCAGGGAGGTCTTGATTAAATGCCTGATATGTTCTTTGTCAAAGTCTGTTGACTTTGGCTACTGTTTCATTTCTCCCTATACCTTGTGAACTCTAGACTCCATTACCAGCTCACAAACCTCTCTCCTTCTCCAGCACCTGATTTCGTCCAGGTCTCATGGCTCTGAGCACACATACATATGTGGTTAAACACTCAAGAGGATCCCTATGTAGATTTTTAGAGTGCTTTCTTTGTTCAGTTCTCTCCTCTCTGTTACCTTGAAAGCATTACAAGGCTGCTACCTCAGAAGCCCGAAACTGTCATCTCATTCTCCTCTGCCCAGTGAAATTACAGTTGTTTATAAAGTGTCCGAAGGCAAAAACAAACAATAAAGAGAGAGACTATGAATCTCTTCTGCTGTTTTTCCCATCTCTCAAGAATCACAACCTTGTGTTAGCTATAGTCTAATACCTGAAAATTAGTTCTTCATATAGTTTATGCAATTTTTAATTGTTTATGGATATGCAGTTAAGTCAAATACTCATTTTGGCTGATATCAAAAGTCCATTAAAGCTCCTGAAATACTGCCAATTTGATTTTATTTTGTACAAGACAAAATGAGAAAGAATTTCTCAATGCTGAAATAAAACCATGTATCTCAAAAAGGGCTTAAACTGACGCTCCATCATTAAGGAGCTGAAGAGAACACAGTGCCCTACACTGAAACTTGCTCCCTAGGCAAAGTTAATAAATGCTTTCTCCCTGTGTTTTCTTTAGTTAGATCCACTCAGGCAAAGGTATCAGTGACCTGGGCAATAGAATCTACAGAAAGAGATATAGATTATAGAGAGCTGTATTTTTAATCTAAAATTTCCAAGGAGTAAACAATACAATTCTGGATTTGTTTTAACCTTATAATGTTAGTACCCATTAATATTTTTTGTGATTGATTTATTTCATTACATATATGCGTCTGTCTTCTGAGCCATCCCTAAATTCGTGGCAAGCATTTGCATTTTTTATTCATCTATATATCTCTAATACCTAACCTTTGGCTGGGTATACCAAATGCTTTTTAAATGAAATAATGATTAAATTTAGATTTACTTTGTTTCAAAAGAGGTGGGGGTTTTTGGTATTTGATGTAAGTGTATACATTGAATGCTAATAATGTGCTTGTCACGTTTCTAAATTTTTAATATAATTTATATTTAAAACTTATAGTAATATTATTAGAAGGCCACAGAAATGTAGAACAGCAAATGACTTGCCCAAGATCATATGACTAGTGAATAGCGAAAATGAGATTCAAACTCGGGCACCAGGCTTTTAAGCAGTATGACACGCTACTTCTCAAGCAAGAAAACTGACTATATTCATTACATAACTCCCATGATAAAAGGCACAAAAATATTACTTCTTATGTGTTGGATGCCAAAATCCAAAGGAGATTTTAATGGGGTAAAAAAAAAAAAAAAAAAAAGAACATTAAAATCTGTTATTCATTAGCTTGGCAAAAAAACTAACAGAAGCAGAGGCTAATGTATATTCAGAGACTGCATTATGATTCAAATCTGCTTACTAAAGTAGAAAACATTTATCTAGGTAAAAAAGTTAGTTTTGCAAAACCCAACAATTTGAGATGAGTTGAAAGAGGTGGGAGGTATAGGGCAGAGGACAATATATAACTTCAGAGTTTATACTGTCGTATCATGTACTAAGCAGGTCCATAAGAAGTTTGAAGTTATCAATACATGATTGATAAATGTATGGGTGCATGCGTTTTTCTTCACAATTAGTTTATTTTTACTCAAAACGTTTGAATTCTTCCATATTTCTGTTGCAATATGTACTTAGAATGTCTTTCAATGACATTAATAAGTGTCCTTCCTGACATTGGACCCAGGGTGGAAACCCAGAAGCCTATGTAGTTTCAAAAATTCAATTGAAGAATTTTACAAATAAACTTTCATCATACTTGTCAGATTTATAGAACCTAATCTAGTAAGAGAGAATATTGTATCTAAATAGCTTAGAGGGAAAGTATCTTTTTTTAATTGGCACTGGACAATTTAGTAGTCTCTAATGTCATGGGCACTCCGTTAGGCTGTGAGGAAGTAATTGGTGGAATAACATTCAATTGAAAATCTCTGTGGATGACAGTTCATGCCACCATTACATCAACTTAATCAGTGAGGTCCAGTAGCGTCCTCCTCCTCCTAGAAGGAGCACATCCATCATGGAACAAAAGATTCTCTAATGCCGGTATGCATTGTCGTGTTTTTCTCTTAGCCTGTATGAGAACAAAAAGTTTTCAGAATCTAAATAGAAGAATACCAGACATCCTTATCCCATGGAAAATAATTGCCTGAATTCCTAACAACATTTCAGTTCATTACTTTTGCCATATTAAGAAGATAATCTGCATGGATATAATCTTACTTAGGCTAAGTGAAGACTGTTTCATGTCTTGTTCCTGAAATAGATGGGCAATCTCCTGATAGGTGTGAAAAACTACATATATATAAAGTCTTCACAAGTGTCATTGCTATGCCTCTCAACATAGCATCTGAATATGGCCAAAAAAATCTTAAAATATAATATCCAACCACAATCATCAAATATATTTCCTACTACTTTTAGAAATTTCTGTATTTAGTTCTCCAGCTTCTAAGGGGGAAAAAACCAAAAGCATAGGGCAGAGCTTCCTTTCTTTCTTTTAATTATATTTTCTCTCCTTTTGTAAAACTTTCTCATTCCTCTCTTCCTTCCCCTATATTTTGATTCTTCATCTACTTCACAGTACATAAGAAAATCTCTCAGATATTATAGGCTTTAATTGCAGTGTGAATGGTTTACTTGAAACTGACATCAACTATTTCTTGGGGAAGACAGCTCAACACAAAAAGGATGTTTGTAAGTATGCCTTATTTTAGAAAAGAAAGAAATAAATGACACTTATTCCTGACAGTGTGTAATATATGTGTTATTATTATCTTGATCTGGCCCAGATGAACTCTTTCAACTACTTCACTCCATAACACATATTTTACATTAGCAATTTTAACTCACCATACCATCTGTCTTTATCAACATCTGCCTATACAGATGTAGAGTTGACATGGAACTATTCACAATCAACTTAATTTCTATCATATTCACCTATTATAAGAGTAAATATTGCATTGTTGGTTAGTTTTTCTTTTGTTTTCACCTTCAAATATTTTATCATTATTATTGTCATCTTGGTTCAAATTTTAGTAATTTAAAACTAATGTGGCAGTGACCTAAGCATTAACAATGTTGACTCACATTCAAAATTTTTGCATTCTATATTATTTTCAAAATCGTTGTTAGATAGCAACTATTTAATACTAGAAAAAAGATTTGAAAGTACGTTTTTAATCTTTCTAACAGAAATGGTTCTTCCTAGGATGACTCAAGGTTTTTTTTTTTTTTTTTTTTGTATTACATTTTACTATTTTTTTACTTTTACTGCCAGTAAGCTCTTCTGTCAAGAAACAGAATTTAATGAAAAATAAACACCACCAGTGGAGTCTTGCCAGAAAAGTTGATGTAACAATTACAATTTGTTAGAATCTTGATGTGCACAGCTGCTGCTTATGTTGGGAGGCCAAGGCTGATTTCTTTTCCTGTTTCTCTTTTTTTTCCCCTTCTTACGCTATCCTCAAAAAAGTATACATAGGTCAAATATCTTCAAAGTAACGTTGGCTGATAAAGTAAAGTTAAAACGGGAAATCCATGTTATGAGGGTTTTGGATGAACTTGTTGTTTAAAGAACTGTAACATTATTTTGCGGGAATTGAATATGTTGCAATGTTTATTTGGTAAATGACATTTATTTTATGACTTTGTTGAAAGTAAGTCTTTACATTCCTGTGGTAATTACCTTTCACACACTGTAGAATGACAAAAGAGTAGATATTTTCAGGGCGTTTTTCAGTGGCTTAAAGTCTAGGGCGAGGGATACATCATCGCTGAATGGCACATTCAAACGAATTAGGATGATATTTGTCTCTTACCACAGTTGGTTCGAAATAGTTTCTTAGATAATGTTCCCTTGGCGGGGCGGCAAGGCATTGTTGAGGCGCTCACGTGGTTCTTTCTACATTCTGGATACATGGGAGCAATGCTGATCACATTTGTAGGGAGCGAAAAAAATCGTAAAGAGACTAGCAGAGCAAAAGACTTGGCAAACTATAGCCTGCCTGCGAGTCATCTATTGTAGTAGAATAAACGTTTCATTGGGAAGCACAGCCACCGCGTAGCTCACTTCTGTCCGTATTATCTATGGCGCGTATTTTCTGTTGGCGTACAGAGCAGAGTTTAATGCGTTTCTACAGAGTTCTCATTCAATTCTTCAATGACTCAAATAGGTTCAGAGAAGTTTGGCCCGACCCTGTAGAATAAAAGCATGTCAAGATTAAGAGCAGTGCCAACAAATCTGCACTGGACTAAAAAGTGATATGCCGTATTAAGGAAAATGAAAAAATTAAGACCGATTTTTAATGCGCTGTTCAAAACGCTTTTTCCAATTCTTTTCTTAGCAGTCCTGTAAGAATGTATCTTATGAGAGACACTATCAACAAAAAGAAAATTGGTGTTTCATCCAAATGTAAGCCCATGTAAACCGCACACCTCCTTACTAACAAGATGGCCTATTTACAAACATAAAAGTATTCTCGTCAATATATCGTACATGTGATACATTTATGCATATTTCTATAATTAACAGATAACATATCAGTATTCGCACTGAATAACGTTAATATTCAGTACACATATAATTAAAATATAAAAGGCGTCCTGACAAGATAATACTGTAGGCAACTAGTAGCTGTTAAACATATGTGTATATATATTTATTTAACCATGTGCTTTGAATATCAGTAACCACAAGTGAATATTAAAGTATAGGTAAACAACCAACCCATGGTATGTATAGCACCTATAAAACAGATAATTTTAAATTGGCTAACATTTACATATTAGTATAATGTGCATATAAACTCAGGGCATATGGAATTCCTGTCCTCAAAAATAATCAAAAATAACTTTGGTTTGAGAAACCTTATACATTCTCAAATTCAATTGATTGATTAAAAAGCCTATGAGTCATATACAAATGATTGTCTGCTATTTTCTTTGTACTTAGAATGTTATTTCTCATTTGGACATTCAAGAATCAGCTCATTTATCTCTCCTATTGTAAAACCTGGCTTAATGTCCACAGGGAGAGGTTCCTTATTACTCTTTTCTGGAAGCAAAAATAAGTTTATAATCTCATTGTGGCATCTATTATGGTGTTAACATTATTTATTGCACATTTGACTCTTTGAGTAACAAATAATATGCTTAAGGTCATGAACCATTTTGTAACTTATAATAAACTTAGCATTGGTTTTTAATTAATATTTCTTTTAAATTTTATAGTCTCTGCATCACATGATGTAAAACCTTTATGAGAGTACAAGGTATTCCTATGTAATACCAGAATACTTGCCCATAAACATCAACTCAATAATTGTGTAAATACAGAGTAGATGAGAAGAGTTCTTTCAGCTAGTTTATTTCTCCTTTCAAAGTTATTGTTTAATTATCTTATCAATAGTGTGATTACATCAAGGTTGCAATGATCATTTTAGTCTACATCTCAGTTACACTTGCTGAGCAATTTATTCACCCACTGAAAACTGTTCCGCACCCTTGGGTTCTTCTTTCTTTTATTTAATATGACTGTATGACAAACAACATTAATTCTGATCTGACACAGAGGTCAAGTTCCCTCATGGCAGAGTGGATCCCCGAGTTATCAACATTAGTTAAAATTCCAAAGAGCATCTTGAAGGAACTCTAATTCTGTAATTTTCATAATATTGGGGAAAATGAAGAATGCCTAAATGTCTCTTCACTGTCAGGGACAAGGGATAGAATTACATAATAGAAGAGTATTCCAATACTCAGCAAATATTCATATGTATGCACTTAAAAGTTGAGCAGCTAAACAAGTGAGACAAAAAGTGATAGAATTGCAAGGAGAAATGGAAAAACTGCTATTAGAGTTGGAGATTTTAATACTCTTCTATCAGTAATTGTCAGTGACTATCATATCTGGAACAGATCCTAACTGTATCAGAAGCACCATAAACCATTGAGGTACTCCCCAGATGTCCACAAACATGTTTTACTAGGGGTCTGAAGGAACTCCCCAAAGTTTCATGATTTAGCAGAAGACAAGATAAGGGTAATCACCGCTAGCAGCTGGACCCATTTAGATTAGGTAAATTTACTGAGGCTCCAGAAGAAGGTCTTCAGGTCTCAGGCCTTAGCTATAGATTAGAAGTTAATCATTTATGTCATTAGATGAATCCACACTTACACATAGATGTATAGCTTAGAACATGTATAAGCTCTGGAAAACCTTGCAAATTTGAGTTGGTCTGGCAATATTTTCCCAGCCTTCTCCCTGTACTTGATTACATAAATAAACTCTCTTCTTTCCCAGTTCATCTGCATCTTGTTATTGGGCTGTGAGATAAGCAGCTCAACCCCTGGTTCAGTCTGGACACGCTCTGATGTCAAAAGGTAAAGCAGAGAATACAAAAACCTTCACTGAGCAGTCTCCATAGAATGGCCAGAACCACTTAGTGGTTGGTTGTGTCTTACCAGGAAGAAATGTTACTCAGTTGTTGTGAATGACTAAAGGGAGGGGCCACAGTCAGGCTATTGGCTGAAGTCAGCACCGAAGTCTTTTGAAAGGAATGGTTTCTGTTTATCTCTTTAGGAAGAAAGGCTAATGGTGGTTAGTGAGGGAGGGGTTTTAACAAGGCATGTCATACCTCTGAGCCTGTCATGGACAGGAACTCAGCTTCCAGGGTTTCCTTGGGGTCCTGTTGACCAAAAGGGAATCTGTTCAGTTGCTTGGGAGTCTTAGAATTTATTTTTTAATTATGACTTATGACCTCAGAATACCTGACTTCTACCAAGTAATACACATGTTGGCAGGACCTGGGGATAAATGGATAAAAGAGGCAGAATGACATTCCCCTGAGAATGGTATCAACAATCCAACAAGCTTCACCTGGTTTACTTTTATTGCCAGGAAGAGCCCAAAAGATTGAAGATGACCTTTTGAAAATCATTCCCAAAGTGTTTCAGCTCCATGGCTCCCAAACACCTAGAATGACCTTTAGGCTTGTCCCAGGGCAGTTCTCCAATAAGTGACCCCTGAAACAGCAGTTTCCAAAAATTTGTTGCTGATTGTGGAAATAACCAGGACATCGAGAAAGGGATTTCCCCCAAAGATTTGAAGACAACGCCTAAAAACTGGCTATTCACCCTCTGATAATAATGTCCGTGTTAATTATTAAGAGCAATAGCCTCCCAGGGGAAGTTCTCATAAGTTTTTACAAATTATTTTTTGCCCTGTTCCTTAAAGGGCTCTTTTCTGAAGATGGTAATATAATTATGAAACAGGTAAAGGTGAAAAGACTAACTGCCAAACTAAATGATCCTCAAAATGCAACTTTCTAAGGAAAACAATTCTGCATCTAAAGTATACAAGGAAAATAAGATGTGTTTTGACGAGTAAAATTATAAAAGATATCAGGCTATCTTTTCTTTAAAAAACAGCAATTTCATCTAATTTGAAGGTTATTTAAAGGTTGTTTCAAAATACAAATTGTGAAGGTAACAGAAACAAGGCAGAAAGGAACCAGTAGGTAGAAGATGTGTAAAAAATAAGAAATTATAAGTATGAGGCTGTATTTTGGGTAATAAAAAATAAAAAAGAGCAATTTTTAAATTTATTTTTATTTTAATTTTGCATGAGGTAGAACATTGTGTGGTCAAAATAATAAGGGGAAAAGGAAAGTAATTTTTTATCCTAACCCAGAATGCCAATATTAAAAAAAAAAAAGGAAATAAAACACAAAACTGAATATTTATGAAAAATATATCACCTGAAAAAAATTTATGTGTGATCAAGTAGACTAAAATTTGAAGAGAAATATTTGTAAGTTTTTCTAAAAAGTGAACATTACTTTCATAAATACACTTATGTAAGGTTATTTGGACCCCTATGTTAGAACAACCAGGTTTTTTGAGAGCCTTAATCTGCTCTTCAATATAAAATCGTGACAACATTTTATTTACTTTTTAGGTAACTGGCCTATAAAACAGAGATTCCACGTTTCATCAGGATAATTTATTGTGCTTTTTGCTTTTGAAACCTTTTGACACTTCGGTTTTATGTCATTGTGACCTGTGATTCTATTTTGATCAGGTGTTTTAAATCTTCCATTCTTGACAAACTTCTCAAAATCAAAATTAAGTCCTCTGTACCTGAAACTAACCTTTGAACATTGAAGATAAGTCCCTGGAAGTCCAGAAAAGAAATATTACCCTTATTTAACATGATAAATTTTATGGGAATCATTGTCAAATAAAAAATGTTTAATCTTCTGTGAATTATATTTGTATTAGTATGTTGTTAATATGTGTTCCAAAATTTTGTAAGATTCCTAAAAATCTAATATGTCTTACTATACATTATCAGTAATAATAATAGCTATAATGTAAAACCATTGGAGGCCACCCAAAATAAACAAATTTCTTTGTCAGTTGAATCATTATTATGAACTTGTCAGCTCTAGTGACAGATCAGGGACTCACTCTTAGAGACCTGCAAGTCCCCAAGCATAACAATGAATAAAACTCTTCAGTTCCTTCAAGGGAAATTCCAGGTACTTAGCTATCCCTGAGAAGTAAACTAACAACTCCATAAGCAAGAAGATAATAGTAGCCTAAAACAATAGTCAAGGAAGTTAGAGTTAGGAGATGTTTGGTTCCTGCAGAGGCAAAGATAACATCCAAAAATATGTCCCTGAATAAATTCAGAAATCCAGACCCCTCCTGCAAGGATCTGCTGGCATAAAGATCTCAGATGAGGGACATGTGAAGGCTGAACTCTGACCACCATTCTTTGTCCTATATTTCTTCCTGAGGGACGACGGGGGAGTCACATCCACAAGCCAGAGGCAACATTGTTTTCCGCAGATTCTAATTTTTTAAAGAAACTTTCCCTTTCTTAACCAATTGCTAATCAGAAAATCTTTGAATCCACTTATGACCTGTCTGCCATCACTTCAAGGTATCTACCCATTTTTAGCCAAAGCCAATGTATACACTCCATATATTGACATAATTTTGTCTGTAACTTCTGCTTTCCCAAAATTTACCCCTGTCTTTAAAATCCTTACCTGTAAATCAGGGAGGTCAGGATTTGAGCATTAGCTTCCTGGTCTTCCTCGCTTGCTGCCACACAAATAAATGCCTTCCTTTCTACCTCTGCAAAACCTTGGTGTGGGTATCTGGTCTTATTGCACCAGGTGAGTGGACCTCAGCTTAGTTCTATAACAATATTTAACCATGGCCATTTTAGGTCTTGTTCTCTAGTTAGTTGCTTTATTCTGATGCCTTTCTGAAGGCTTCTGGCAAGAAATTTATAAGCCTCAAGTGTTATGTCTTCAGGGAGGTTCATGGAAAGAATAAAATAACTCTGACAAGGACAGGTTTCTAATAACTTTGAGTTTATAACATTGGACTAAATTTCCAAAACTCATAAGAAACTGCTGTGTTTGTAAAACTGCTAACCAAGATGAGAGCAAGAATTACTTACTTGAGACTGAATGAACAATGGAAAATAATTATGAGGTTC
>NW_016813148.1:861081-901556 GCF_001698545.2 Rhinopithecus bieti
TTTCCTTTAAGCTATATATAGCTTACAAAATTTGGTAAAGCACACATTTCTAAACAAAATAGGAACATTTGCTTTTCCTGTCTCTCTGATCCCTCCAGAATTTGAGTATTTTTACTTTTTATAGCAATATAGTTATTTGCATAAGTTCAATAATAATCTTTTCTCTTTAACAGGATACATTTTAGGAACAGTGGTTATATTACCAAGGCTTTGACTGGAATGTCATATTTGAAAATGTTCATAGAATGTCTGATTTCAATGTTTCTCAGCTTTATAGTGGGTAATTAAGAAGTTGTTACTTTTTGGCAAGTCTAGGAATCTCAAGATATTAAATAGAGCAGGCAAAATTTAATGTCTGCCTTGCTTTGCCTTCCTAGCACTAGGAGATATTTTCAAAAGTCTGATTAGGGATTCCTTGACAAAATTTCCAGCAGAGCAAATTTAAAAGAAGCCTATATGTTTATACTTACTACATTTATAAAAATATCAGTCTAATTGCTCTTACTGTAATTTTTTTTATAGAAATGGGGTTACCGTAGAGAGAAAATTTAATTTCAAAAGAAAACTATGGTGTGGCTGTTATTAAATTGTAGCCCTGTTCATTGTTTTTGACTTTTTATTGTCTGCCTACAGACTGGACCAGATTCTGAATTCTAGTTTTTTTTCTAATGTCTAGCTACAGCTCTCCAGCTAAGAACAAGAACTCCTCTGTTCTTGAAGCGCTATAAGCCAAAGTTGAACAACTCAATGTAAATTTCAAGGGACAAGTCTCAGTACTGATGTGTGAGCTACATAAAGAGTTTACCAGAACACCCCATGCCACAACTAGAGACATTAAAACTGCAAACTAGGACAAGAAGTTGCCAACTTCATGCTGTGAAAAGCTATTTCCAAGATTCTCAGAATAAAACTCCCTACCATAATAAGATTCTTACCCCTCTTTCATTTTCCTTACTTGTGCCTACCTCTTTCGCTTTGCAGGATAGTACTGTAGTTAAGTTTTTACAAAAGCTTCAGAGGATAACTTGCATTGCTTGCATTAAGTGGACACAGTCTTGGGATGCTAGATTACCTACTAATTAAAGAGGGAGGAATATGTGCAGTTGATGATACTTCTTGATGCACATAGATAAATATGTTGGTTTGTACATCCAAACACTTGGTTAAAATGGACAGGGTCTTTGCCTGGCTGTTAGATTTTAGCTGGTTTGATCATGGGAATCCTGGCTAAGGAGTATACTCCAAACTCTTCGTATTATCATCTTGATAGTCAGAATAGTAGTCTTGCTGGTGTGCTGTGTTCTCTCAAAACATTTTAAATATTTCCATATGGCCATCTGTCAAATGGTCTTTCTCCAGCTAAAACAACAAAAACTCAAATAAATGTATGATAATGATGATGATGTCAGAATGGCTAAATGTCATTCTAAGACTAGAAACCTGAAATGATGCTGAGAGTAGCACTGATACCAAAGGTTTTGGTGACAATCTCACTTAGGGGATAGCCTAACCAAAGTGGGGAATTGTTAAGTAAAAATTATGGGAGGTCATTGTTTTTTCATTAAGCCCCAACAGACCACACTAAAAATCAAAATAGAGTAACCCACGCTAAAGTTCTACATCACCAAACCTAAACTATATTGTCATCAGATCTCAGAATTCAGAAGAGAGAGATCACAGTTATTTCCCAAATAGGCCAGTTTAAATTTTCAGTGAGCAGGAACTCTCTACATTAACCCATACACAAATAAAAGTAGCCTGAGGTAACATGATGTTAATTAATCAGCTATTTTGTTTGTTTGTTTGTTTTCTCCCTGGCACTGCCTTAGAAGGAAAAGTAACTTTGAAAAGTAACTAATAGACTCATGATTCTTTGCTTCTGTTTTCTTCAGCCCATTATTGTCTATTAAGTCAAAAATTCTTCTGTTCAACTCACTGGAACACATATTAGATTTTGTGGAATTAAGTATTGTCTGATTCCAGAATTGCGAATGAAGCCAAATTTAAATTAAATTTGTTGTAATTATGCCTTTTGATACAAGCTGCCACATTGGAGAACAAATTTCAACATTTAAACCACAGAATTCCATGCTTGGCTCTCAAAACTTATGTCTAATTTGTAGCAGCCCAACAGGTTCATCCTGCCTGCTGCCCAGAAAAGCCAATGCACTGAGAACAGCAGGTATTGCATCAAAGAAAGGGTTTAATTATTGCAGGTCCAACCAAGCAGCAGGATGGGAGACATTTCTGAAACCTGCCACCCCAAAAGCATTTGGCTAGGATTTTCTAAGATAACTTAGTGGCCAGGAGCTAGGAATGAGTGCTACTGATTGGTTGGGCATGAAATCACAGGAGTATTCAAACTGTTTTCATGCTCTGGATCAACTTCTTGGTAGGAGTCAGTTCCTTGGTATGAGTCACGGGTCTGGGTTGGAGTCAGTCGGTCACCAGAATGCGAAAGTCTAAAAATCTAATCTCAAAGGTTAATCTTAGGTTTTGACAATAGTGATGTTATCTATAGGAGCAATTGGGGAAGATACAAATTTTGTGACTTCTGAAACAATGGCTAGCTATTGTTTAACTGCGCCTCTATCTTATCAGAACACAGGCCCCTCCTATGATCCTAAACTCATGGCCTTTCATTAGTCTTATAAAGGGAGTTTCCATCCCCAAACAAGGAGTGGGTTGGTTTTGGAAAAAGAATTCTCTTAAGTTAACAAAGGCAGTTCGCTTATGAGGTTAGAAGCAAGACAGAGTTAGTTAGGTTAGATTTCTCTCACTGTTACAATTTTTGCAAAGGTAGTTTCATTTTCATATGCAAACTACAATCACTGCATCCTAATATTCCCCACATCTTAACTCATTTTAACATCAACTCAAAAGCCCAAACTCCAAAGTATCTTCTGAAACTCAAAGTGAATTCCTTCCAGCCTGTAAAAAAAATAAAATAAAACAAAACAAAAAAACAACGCAGGGTTGGGAGTTAAATAGGCCAAAAGAATGGAATGAAAGGCCGTACACAAGTTTGAAACACAGTAGAGCATACATGAACTCTTAGGGCTCCAGCATAATCTTTCCCTCCATGTGTCCTGGGCACAGTGAGGGTTTGGGGTCACCAAAGACTGGGGTGGACCTGCCTCAATGGCTTTGCTGGGTGCAGTTCACATAGCTGCTGTCATGGATTGAAACTGAATGTCTATAGCTTTTCCGGGCTGAGGTTGCATGCTGCAAATGGCTCTACATTTCTGGGGTCCTGGTGGCAGCCTCATCCCATTAGGCATTGCTCCAGTGTGAGCTCTCTATGACAGCCCTGACCTAACCTTCACTCTGCATTTTCATAGCAGTGAATCTCTATAGTGACTTTGTCCCTGTGACAAGTTTTCCACTGGGCTCCCAGGCTTTCCAGTACATTCTCTGAAATCTATGTGGAGGCCTTGATACTGCTATTTCTCTTGCATTCTGCCTGTTTACAAAATTAGCACCACATTGACATGGATGCCACTAAGGTTTACCCACTGAGCCCTCCAGAAAAGTGGCCTGAGCCACATCTGAGGCTATTTGAGCCATGGATGCTGTAGCCAGAGTAGCTGGGATACATGGAGCAGGGTAACTAAGGTTATGCAGAAAACTAGTGTCCCAAGCCTATTCCCTGTAACCACTCTGTACCTCTAGGTCTCTTGGCCTGTGATGAGAAGGACAGCCTTGAGGATCCGTGAAATGTCCTTGTGGTCCTTTTTCTCATTGTTCTGACTATTAACACCTGGCTCCCTTTTAGCCATGCTAATCTTTTTTTTAATAGACTCTCTCAGCTGTACTCTTTAATTTCTTTCCTGAAAACAGCTCTGCTCTTCTTCCCTACCACATGGCCAGGCCGCAAATTTTTCAGGTTTTCCCACCCTGTTCTTTCTTTTATTCCCCCCGCCACCCACAACAGTTCACTGTAGGCAGTTATAACTAACCGTGTAGTAGCCTGAATACTTTACTGTTTAGAATTGTCTCCTAGGTTATCACTCTTAAGTTTGGCCCTACACAAAGTTCTAGGGTATGAACCCAATGCAGCCAATTTCTTGGCTATGGCGTAATACAAATCACCTTTTCTTTAATTTCCAATGCCTTGTTCCTCCTTCCCATATGAGAGCTCATCAAAGGCATTTACTGTCTATATTTCTATCAGCATTTTGTTCATGAACACTTAACCAATCTCTAAGAAGTTTCAAATTGTTCCTGGTCTTTTTGTATTCTTCTCAGCTGTCGCCAGAATCACCATTAGTGTTCTATTTACTGCTATACAATCTTTCTCTTGCCTGCTAATTTAAACTCTTCCAACCTCTGCTCATTACCCAGTTCCAAAGCCACTTTAACAATTTCAGATAATTTTATAGTACCAATTTTCTGTCTTAGTTAGTTTTGCATTACTACAACAGAATACCAGAGGTAATTTATAAAGAAGATGAGCTTATTTGGCTCAGAATCCTTGTGGCTAAAAAATTCAAGAATGTGCAGCTGCATCTAGTGGGGGCTTTAGGCTGCTTTAACTCATGCTGGAAAGCAAAAGGTGGTTGTGTGCAGAAATTCCATGATGAGAGAGGAAGCAAGAGAAGAAACTGGTGAAGCCAGATGCATTTTAACAACCTGCACTTTCAGGAACTAATCAATTCCCACAAGAGGATATCCATCTTCTAATATGGGATCCTCCTTCAGCATCCAAATACCTCCCAACACTGCCAACTTGGAAATCAAATGTCAATGTCAGTTTGGGTAGACACAAATTACATCCAAACCATAACAATAGGAAATTGAAACAGTTTTCTACTTATATAAAGTTTTGGTGGTATGGATAGGAGATCAAACCAGCTGTAGCATTACCTTAAGACAAAGCCTGATCCAGAGTGAAGTGAGTATCAGTGTAATACCAAAATTTGGCAGAGACATAATGATAAAAGAAAATTTCTGACCAATATCTCTGATGACCATAAATGCAAGAACCCTCAACAGAACTAGTAAACTGAATTCAGCAGCACATCGAAAAATTCATACACCACACTCAAATTGGCTTTATTCCTGGAATGCAAGTCTGGTTCAACATACACAAATCAATCCGTGTGATTCACCACATAAACAGAATTAAAAGCAAAAACAATGTGATCATCTCAATAGACACAGAAAAATCTTTCAACAGAATCCAGCATCCCTTCATAATAAAATCCCGCAGTAGACTAGGCATTGGAGGAACACACCTCACCATATTAAGAGCAATTCTTAGACAAACCCACAACCATCAACATACAGAATGGCAAAACCTGGAAGCATTGCCCTGAGAAGTGGAAGAAGACAGTGTTACCCAATCTCCCCACTCCTATTCAACGTAGTACTGGAAGTCCTAGCCAGAGCAATCAGGCAAGAGAAATAAATGGCACCCAAATAGAGAGAGAGAGAAAAAAAAAGGAATCCAAGTACTTCTCTTTGTTAATAATATGATTCTATACATAGAAAACCCTTAAGACTGTCAAAATGCTACTAGAACTGATAAATGATTTCAGTAAGGCTTCAGGATTCAAAACCAATGTACAAAAAATAAGTAGCATTTTAATACACCAATATCATCCAGGCTGAGAGTCAAGCCAAGAACAACTTAAGAATTCACCTCAAATCAAGAACAATTTCGTTTAAAACAGCCACAAAAAATGAAATTCCTGGGAATACAGCTAACCTAGAAGGTGAAAAATTTCTATAAGGAGAACTACAAAATCCTGCTGAAAGAAATTAGAGACAACATAATTAAATGGAAAACATTTGATGATCATAGATTGGAAAAAAAATACCATTTTAATGGTCACATTGCTGAAAGCAATTTACAGAATCCTATCAAACTACCAATGTCATTCTTCAGAGAAAGATGTTGTTAAATTTCTATATATTTGTATTAGAAATAACTATTCCAAAATTCATACAGTATCAAAGAAAGAGCCTAAGCAAAAAGAGCAAAGCTGAAAGCATCACATTATCTGACTTCAAACTATACTATAAGGCTACAGTACCCAAAACAGCATGGTGTTTCTACAATAACAGACATACAAAACAATGAAACTAAATAGAAAACTCAGAAATAAAGCTGCAAACCTACAGCTATCTGATCATTGACAAAGCCAACAAAACAAGCAATGGAAAAGGATTCCCTATTCAATAAATGGTGCTGAGATAACAGGTTAGCCATAAGCAGAAGAATGAAATTGGAATCTTTCCTTTCCCCGTACACAAACATCAACTCAAGATGAATTAAATATTTAACATAAGACCCCAAAGTATAATAATCCTAGAAGAAAACCTAGGAAATACTTTTCTTGATATTGACCTTGCCAAAGAAGTTGTGACTAAGTTCTCAAAAACAATTGCAATAAAACAAAAAAATTGACAAGTAGAACCTAATTAACCTAAAGAGTTTCTCCACAACAGAAGAAATTATCAAGAGAATGAACAGACAATCTACAGAATGGGAGAAAATATTTACAAACTATGCATCTCACAAAGATCTAATATCCAGAATGTAGAAAAACTGAAGTATTAAAAGACAAATAAGTCCATTAAACATGGTCAAAGGACATGTGCAGAGACTCCTCAGAAAAAGACATACAAGTAGCCAACAAACATATGAAAAAAATCCTCATCATTACTAATTATTAGATAAATGCAAGTGAAAAACCACAGTAAGATATGATCTCACACAAGTCAGAATGGCTATTACTAAAAAGTAACGAAAAAACAAACAAACAAAACAATAGATGCTGGTGAGGCTACAGAGAAAAAGAAATCTCATACCTTACTGGTGGTACTACATTAACTGACTTTTGGATGCTGGACTAATGTTGCACTTGTGAGATAAATGCCACCTATAGTATACGATTTTTTTATATGTTGTTGGATTTGGTTTGCTAGTATTTTTTTCAGATTTGTCTATTAATTATATATTGGTAATATTGATCTGTAGTTACTTTTCTAGTAAGGTTTTGTCTGTTTTATTATCAGGGTATATTGTACTCAGAAAATGATTAAGGAACTGCTCCCTTTTCCATTTTTTTAAGAAGAGCTTGTGAATATTATTAATATTTTATATGTTCATTAGAATTCACCAAAAGCCATCTGAGCCAGGCTTTTGTTGTGGGAAGTTTTCAAATTACTAAATCAATCTTTTTATTTGTTATATGTCTATTCAGATTTTCTGTTTCCTCTTAAATCACTTTCAGTAGATTGTGTTTTTCTATGATTTTGTCTCTTTTACCTAAGTTATCTAATTTATTGCCATACCTTTGTTCATAATATTCCCTTATAACCCTTTTTGTTCCTTTCCAGTCAGTAATGATGACCCATCTTTACTACAGGTTTTAGTGGTTTGAATCTTCTCTGTTTTTCCTTGGTTCTTCTAGCTAAAAGTGTGGGTGGCTATATGGAAACTCTGTATACCGTCCACTCAATTTTTCTGTAAGCATGCAAGTACTTAAATATTTTAACCTAACATGGCTTAATATATATNACTGAATTAGATAATGCATGTGAAATATATTTGGCAGTTTATTAGTTGAAGAAGTACCTAAGATTTGCAGCACAACATGAATTATAACTTATCTTTGTTGGTTCTAAAATTCTAAGGAAGATGATACAGACCTATTGAAGTTAAACTCAGAAAAGTTAAGTGATTCCATCTAATAATTTCTTTTATGTTTTTTTGTCCAGATTGAATAAAATATATATAAAAGTATATAATATATAATAATACATAACATATATAATATTCATATTATTATCAGAAATGCCAGTGGATGCAAACACCTAGATATATCTATATATACACAAAGTAAGTACATTACACAAGAAGATAATAGAATTGCTAATAAGCACATGAAAAGATGTTTACTTATTAGGGAAATCAAGTCAATACCACAATGAGTTACCACTAAACAAACACATTTAAATTAAAAATTATTGACAATGTTCAACATTGGTGATAGTAGGGAGAAACTAGTATTCTCATGTATTGTTGGTAGTGATGTAAAATGATTCAGATATTTTGGACAAGAATTTACTAATTTTTACAAGGTGAAACAGTACTTTGACTACTAGTTATCTAACCATGAGAAATAAAAACATTTGTCACCACAAATACTTGTAATGAGTGTCCTATCAACATTATTACAAAAGGCAATACCAGGAACAATCCATATATTCTTCACCCGGGGAATGCAAAAAATACAATCTACATTCATACATTATATTACTTCTTAACAATAAAATGAACAAGCTAGTGATATATGCAACAACATGATATAACTTCAAATACATTGTGCTCAATTAAAGAAGACCTACAGAAAAAAACCTACATACTTGATAAAATAAAGTTGTAATCACAGATTATAGGTTAATTGTTTTCTTGGGCTGTCTGTTGAAGAGAAAGTTTACTCCAAAGGGCATGAGGAAAATGAGAAAGAGTATAGTAGCTGTGTATTAAAAGTGGGTTGTTTGAATGATTATGCAACAGCAAAACTTAATACCTACTTATAATAGATAAATTTTGTGATATACAAAGTACATATGTAAATTATCTCTCAATTATGAGATATAACAAGAACAAAAAAATGGAAAAGAGAGGATACAGAAATATTCATATGTTATGAGAGATGCCAGTGGATGCAAACATCTAGATAATGAGTTAGGGGCAGGGTCAATGTAATTCAAAAATATGCCTAAAGTAGTAATAGACAAATAAACTTTAACTGTACTTAATATAAAATCAGAACATTACCATGAAATCAATACATTACTTAAAATATTAACACATGCAAAAATCACAATCCCTTGATTCCTGGCTACTCTGCAAATGTTGCTTTGTCTGTAGCTATTCTAAGAATACGCTCAGAAAATCATTCCTAGAAATATGTCTGTTGCCAGCATTTAGCAGTTTCTCCTAAGGATTTCTCAAAATAACCTATAGAACAATTTGTGGCAGCTGTATTTTTCTAGTTTTAAGTTTTTACCAATATATATGTTTGAAACAAAGAATGTTGATACTCAATAAATCACATCTTTATATGTGTTTAAACTGTGTATAAACCGTGTCTCTCTGTGTGTATGTGCTTTCAGCTCTAGTTAATGCATTCATTACTGCATTACAGTGAAAGAGCTCTAAACTTTTATTTCTAAAAGTGACATCAGTTAGCATATAACTAACTCCCTATTTTTGTAGATGAGAGACCTGTTCTAGAGATTGAAAATGACTTATTCAAGGGCAAGTTTAGTCAAGAATAGAATCTAGGTTTCTTGGCATTACTAAATAACTACTACATCATTTTCTTTCTATCAGATTACTATCAGTTGGCTATGGCTACAACAAAATGTGGAATGAGTTAAGCAATATCTGTATTTTCTACTCATGATTGAAGTAAAAGTGATACTGAGTTTTACTCTCATTAATTGTTGCAAACTGAACAGTTAACTAAAAGTTGGGGAAAGTTTTAATTTCATTTAGATCCATATGGCTTAGCCAGAAGGAGGGGAAGTATGATACTCACTGGATGATTGGCATAGAATTCTTGTTAATTTCTCAATGGGAAAATTGTGAAATGAATACTATTAATATATGTTAAAGAGGCTGGGTTCTTTTTCCTAGAACATTACAATCTAAAATAAAGCAGCAATAGAAACATGAACAGCATTGAAAAATAGCAAAATACCATTATTACTAAAAGTTAACATTTATATTGTGCTTACTATATTTTATACATAATCCAAAATTATTTTCTCAGGTAATCTTCAAAATAGGACTTAAGAGTTACAATATTATCCACATAAATATTATCCATGTAGCTAATCACCCATAGGCAATATAAATTACTAAAAGGCATTAAAGAATCTGGCTGGCCGGGCGCGGTGGCTTATGCCTGTAATCCCAGCACTTTGGGAGGCCAAGGTGGGCGGATCAGGAGGTCAGGAAATCGAGACCATCCTGGCTAACACAGTGAAAACCCGTCTCTACTAAAATAAAAAAAAAAAAAAAAAATTAGCCTGGTGTGGTGGTGGGCTCCTGTAGTCCCAGCTACTCGGGAGGCTGAGGAAGGAAAACAGCCTGAACCCGGGAGGCGGAGATTGCAGTGAGACGAGATCGCGCCACTGCACTCCAGCCTGGGCGACAAAATGAGACTCCGTCTCAAGGAAAGAATCTAGCTAAGATCCCTTAGCTGGTTTAGCAGAGAAAACATAACAGGATGGGGTCAGAATATGAAATGTGAGGTTATATCATGAGGTGAAAGATGGCTGAGTTACAAAGCCTGGGTTTAAATTCCAATCTGCTGATTAATCTTGGCCTTAAACAAGTAATTTGCTCTCTCTGGGAATCAGACACCAGCTGTAAAATGAGCCTCTCTTTGCCTCTTAGGGTTATTAAGAGGCATACATGAAATCATATATAATGCTCTTTATATATAAAAATCACTATATAGAAGCACTTTTCAAGCATGCAGTAGTGTAATGATGCACTTGATTTAAGGGGTTCATTGAGGAAAGCCCCTAATGTGAAAAGCAAAAATAGAAGCAAACCTTTCCAAATGCCTGCTAGATTCTGGGAGCTCATGAAAAACAAGACTCCATATTTCACTCTTTAAAATAAAATCTCTGCAACGCCAATGAAGGGAAGGATCAAAGATTAGGTAGTTATAGAGTATTCTTACATTAGTCAAATCTGCAACCATTTGCACACCAACCTTCTAATTTTTCTTTGTCTGCCAAGCACTTACAACATTCATTTTCTTATTGTTTTTAAAATAAGGCTTTTGTTTTGGTTTGGTTTTTTGTTTGCTTTTTTGAGACAGGGTCTTGCTCTGCCACCCAGGTTAGACTAGGCTGGAGCGCAGTGGCACAATCTTGGCTCACTACAACCTCCTTCTCCCCAGTCCAAGTGGCTCAGTGTCTCAGCCTCCCGAGTATTGGGATTATAGGCACGCGCCACCACTCTTGGCTAATTTTTTGTATTTTAGTAGAGACGGGATTTCATCGTGTTGCCCTGGCTGGTCTCGAACTCCTGAGCTCAGGCAATCCTCCTGCCTCAGCCTCCCAAAGTGCTAGGATTACAGGTGTGAGCTTGAGCCCAGCCTAAAATAAGTTTCTTTAATCAGAATGTTAATGAAAGAAATTCGTTTAAACCATAACCACAGTTTAATAAACACATAATTGCAGGTAACTTTAAAGCCCCTTGTCTGCCTTTTTCTGAAAATATCCTCTTCTTTGTCACCAAAGGTAATCATTGTAAGATCATAATTGCATAATCATGCCCTTGCTTTTCTTATAATTTTAAACTCTATATTCCTATATATGTATACCTAAACAATGTATTATCCATCGTCGGCTGCCTTTAAATAATACACAATGGACATTTCTGTGATATATGTCAGCATAATATTTTAAGTTTCTTTCTTGTATGGAGTGAATATATTTTCAATATTCAATGATATCCCACTTCATGTGTATGTTACAATTATTTATCTAACAATTTGGTTGATATCTTTTGACATGAGTCTTTATTTCAAATACTTGATCATTTTTGTTTGTATAATTCAAGCAATATCTTTGTTGATTACTCGTCTATATTTTCCTCCAGGAACACATTGGCCTACTAACAGTTTCACAAATGTCTTCAGGCCAGGGCCATTTTGTTGCCATGAGGGATTTGCTGTTTCCTACAGTAATCATGTTCACCTCACCTCGTATGCTTAAGTGCTGCCATTCGGCCTCTGCTTTTCCAGACACCTACCATTTCCATTAACAAAACAGCACAATTCCATGGAATTCTCCTCGTCTGCTAACCATTGCCTACAAAGACTGCAACCACCACAGTTATCAGTGGTCCCCGATGAGCAAAAATTTTTTTTGAACTGGTAAATGGTGTGTCTTCTAATAACCTGCCCTTACGTAACTAATCTATTTGAGCATGTCTAACTTTTTAGCTTTTTGATCCCTTTTCAATACCCTATGAATTCTGGCTGCTAGCACTTTTATAATAAGCTGTCACTTTATGCTTCAAGGAGTTAGGCTAGTAGCATATTAGGGCCAATTCTAGATGTCTGTGTAGTATGTTAATTCCTAAGTCAAGGGAAAGTATCCCCATAAATAAACTCTTCCTTATCCAGATTAATAAACTGTATTTTCCCTGGTTTAACGTCTTCAAGATCCATTCCCAGAAATGTTTTCTTCATTTCTCTTGGTATATATTAGCAATAGCCTACAGCTATTTTTTTAATTTTGTTTTCTGCAGTGACATGAGCCATGTTAAGACTTGATCTACTTTATTGATTTAGAAATCATAAAAATAGATCAGGGCAAATCAGGATTAGGGAAAATATTTCTTGATTTCCAGGAGGAAGCATCATTTTGTGGTCATGGTGCGATTTAATAATTTCAATTTTTTTTCCATGGACACTTGAGAAGCTGTATTTTCTATTCTCAGTTTATACAGTTTGATAAATATCCACAAGGTCAACATTCATGTTATTTAGATCTTCTATTTCCTTAAATATTTTTTGTTCTGTCAATCTCTTTTGTGCTTAGAATCATGTGTTAATGTCTCTTATTACTAGATGTTTCCAGTTATGACTCTATATATCATAAAATTCCTGCTTTAAAAAAATGGTTACTATGTTAATTGGTACATCGATATTCATAAGTGTTACACCTTTCTTGTGACTGTGGCTTTTAGCATTAGAATATACTCTTATTTTTAACAATTGCCATTTATAGCTTGAATTATATGTGTAATATCAGCATCACTACCTCTTATTTATTGTTTTTATTTGCATGATAAACTGTTAACTCATGTCTTTATTTTAGCCCTTCATAATTACATTGTTTTGGGTTTTCTTGCGGACAGCATGAATTTTGCTTTGCCTGCAAAACTAAAATTAACTTTTAACAAAAAGAAGATGGAGTTAAGTCCATTTATATTTATCTATAAGGTTAAATGATTGATGCCAACTCTGTAATAATATGTTATAATTATGTCATGTTTATTTGCTATGTTTCTTTGTCATGTGTTTTTTTATATTTTTAGGTTTATAGAATATTAAAATTCTATATTAATTGTATTAAAAGAAAATATTTTATTTGATTTTCTTTTGGTTCTGGGTACATAGCACACATATATATTTATGGGGTACATGAGATGTTTTGATACATGCATGCAAGTTGAAATAAGCACATCATGGAGAATGAGTTATCTATCCCCTCAAACATTTATACTTTGAGTTACAAATATTCAATTATAATCTATAAGTTATTTTAAAATGTACAATTATTGTTGAGTACAGTTTATTTTCTCTTCCTTGTGATTTTTTAACAATATTTTTCTTTTCTCTTGCTTATTTTATTCTAAGAATACAGTACATAAACATATAACATACAAAATATATCTTAATTGTCTGTGTTATTAGGCTTCCAGTCACCAAGTAGCCTATTAGTGTTAGGTTTGAGGGAGTAAAAATTTACGTGAAAATTTTCGACTGCATAAGATGTCAGCAGCCCTAAACCCTGTGTTGTTCAAGGGCCAACTGTATATTCAGTTTGGAGTTTTATCTCACTGTTCTCTTTTGCTTAATTGTCATATTGAGGAGTGTTGATTTAATGTGTGTCTTTTTTCTTTGTTTTCTTTGTTAATATATCAGTATAAGTTTGCTTTTCCTGATGATTTATATATTGGAATGGATTGCAATCTCTCTAACTTCATGGTATCCTCCTGTCATAGCAGAATCCAGATACCGTAATTTACTGAATATATGTATACTGAGGATAGCTTATATTTTTTGAAATTTTTTCTCCCTCCTTGTCTTGAAAGATACCAATTTTCCCTTCCTTTCTCCCTCACCACTCCTTCACTATCTTTATTCCTCCACTAGGGCTGCAAAAACAAAATACCACCAACTGGGTGGCTTAAGCAATGTATATTCATTTTCTCCCAGTCCGAAGGTCAGAAACCCAATATGAAGGTGTCAGAATGCTTCGTTTCTCCTGGGGCTCTCTCTTTGCTTTGCAGATGGCTGCCTTCTTGCTGTGTCCTCAAATGGCCTTTTCTCTTCTGAACACATCCCTGGTGTCTCTTCCTTTTCTTATAAGGACTATTGGATTAGGACCTCCACTTTTATGACCTCATTTACCCTTAATTACCTCTTTAAAAGGCCTATCTTTTAATGCAATCACACTGAAGGTTGGGGTTTCAACATATGCATTTTGGGGGAACACAGTGTAACCCATAACACCAGCCTATTTCTGAAGTATACCTTATCCTTCTAGTTGGCACTTTTATTAAAAATCTATGTGTTTGAAAGTTTGTCACATCAAAATTCACATACTTTCTTATTATGAGATTTATTGAAGTATAATTAACAGGCATTAAATGACACATCACAATCAACATAAGGAACTTATCCACACAACAAAAAATGTTTCTTTCTGCCCCTTTTGTAATCTTTCTTTCACATTCCTCTCTGCCATCCCCATCCTGATCCTCAGGCAACTATAGATCTGTTTTCTATAACTGTATATTCAGTTGCTTTTTCAATTATGTTAAGTCAATTATGTTATGCAGTATGTATCTTTTTGTCTGATTTTTTCACTAAGCATTATAATATTGAGATTTATTCATTTATTGCTCATAACAGTAGTCTTTTCCTTTTTATTGCTGCATAATATTCTATTATATGTGTATATCACAATTTGTTGTTATGAATATTTGTGTTCTAGTTGATGTATGTCTATAGGATTTCATTTATCTTATCTATAAACTCAGGAGTATCATTATTGTGTTATATAATTAAGTCATGTTTAAATATCCATAAATATTGTTGACACGTTTTCATAGTGCCTCTTCCATTTTTCTCTATTTTCTCTTGATAAAGTCTCTATTTCCTTCAAATTACATTCCTCCACAATCTGTCTCTCCTATTAGAAGTTATCCTCAGTGATTGTAGAATAGTTGTTAATATTTATAAATGAGCCTGAAAATCTCATTAAAAGCTTTATGCATATAAGTCTGGCTAGTAAGCTGTAGGTGTTTTTTAGGGGATTTCTGATGTTAACATATAATGTGTTTTCTCTTGAGCAAATTAGATTCTTCAGAGAAGAATCCTTAAACTTTCCACTTGCCTTTCAGAAATTCACGGTTTTTGAGAAAATATGCCTGGTCATCAAAATGCTTAATATTTAAACTTTTACTTACACTTCCACATTCAACTGGATCTAATTTCCTTGATTAGAATAGTCTCCATTTTACAGTTTCCCAAATCTTCTGCCAGAATGAAAGAAAGAGCAAGTCAGCTATTTATACAAAGTAGAAGGCGAGATCATTAGGGAGTGTATTTCTTCTTAAAATGATGCAGCAAAACCCTTCTGGTTTCATTGTCATCTTACCCCTGCATCACTCAGGACATAACTATGTCACCAATTACTGAGTTGCTTGGGATTTCTGCCGGGTAAATTAGGTGGCTTCCCACCATCGAATAGTTGTCTCAGGATTTGCCTTTCTCATGTCCGCTTTCTAATCCTTGCTATTTTTTTCCCCCTGTAGTCTCTTTTCTCATTCTCTAAGCCTTTGTCTTTTTATGTTTCAATACTAATACTTAAATATTATTTTGAAATATTCATGTATTTCATACATGGGTTGTATTTTAAAATATGAATTTGTGCCATTATCCTACTGAATGTCAAAATTGGCTCTTATTGCCAAGGGCTCTGTCACTATTACTTCTCTGGGAAAAAGCAATAACAGTACTGCAGGATTAATTCTGAGTAGATCAAAGCACATTTAGACACATACCTATATTCCATCTATACTGCTATATGTGACATTGAGTAAGGCACTTAAAATGGAGAAAACTAAGTCTCAGTTATTCACCTGTGCAAGTAGATTAATAATATATACCATTCAATGTTGTACTGAAAATAAAATTAGATCATGTGCACTCTAGTCATGTGTGTACACCAATGCGCCAGTGAATGGGATAGCCAAATCTGATGTTTAATTCTATCTTGATTAGAGATTGAAGTTTATTATTTGAGCCATAATTCCCACAAAAAACTATCCAAAATCTGACTCTTCTTTTTCTGACTTCCAGCAGGTAGAATATGGTTAAATGGTGAGCTATTCCCAGGTGGCATGTTAGCAAGGGTTGCACACTCAAGATGAGGTTGATGATGCTGACTTCCATTATATTCCATGGATCTCAACACAGGTGGCAGTTCTTCCTCTTCCCAAGTCAGAATATTTGTTCCCGCCATACCAACTTCTCTAGGTCCATTTACTTTTTTTGTTTTTTGTTTTTTTTTTCCTACTCTAGTCTAGCATAATTTCAAAGAATGAAAAAAAAATACTGGTAAAATGTATTTATTAAATTATTTATCCTGATATTAAGCTATTTCTTTGAGTCTTTGTATATTTTTTATTTAAAGATGCAGTACTTTTAAAATAATAATAGGTAAGATAGAAAAGAATATGTTCAAAAATAAAAAGACTAATAGTTGTAACATAATGATACTACATTTACAAATTAATTGCCCAAGAGAATGTCTGGCACATAGGATGCACTCTAGAAATAGCTGCATTTTCCTTCAAGTTCCTATTGCACAATAATTGTAATTATTATGATAATTATATTGTTAGCTAATATGTATTGAAGGACTTGTAATTCATTGCCTTAATCTTCAGAGCCATCCTGTGCATGCGTGTCTTACTTTTTTTCTATTTTTCTGAATTTAAAGAAGGTTATTAAATCCCTTAAGTTTATACATGCTTTCTTCAACTGGTAGCTTCAGATCCAATTGATTTTAAGATTCAGGTAATCACTACACCAGGATTTCTTGTTCTGGAGCCCTAATTTATTTCACATGTCACACTGATATATTTTACCACCATATACCTCTGTGGCCATTGAGCTCACAGAACTGCCTATATCATAGAAGGAATAGAAAACCTATGATGTAGTTGATGAATAATATATGAATCAGGGGTGTCCAATCTTTGGCTTCCCTGGGCCACACATAAAATACACTGGCACTAACAATAGATGATGGGAAAAAATATATCACAAAAGAATCTCATAATGTTTTTTAAAAGCTTACAAATTTGTGTTGGGCCACATTCAAAGTTGTCCTGAGACACATGTGACCTGCAGGCTGTGGTTGGACAAGCTTGATATAAATCATGAGCCCTCAAAATGTTTTAAAATATTTACTGTGCTAGGTGGCAACTTATGCCTGTAATTTTAGCATTTTGGGAGGCCAAGTTGGGAGGATTTCTTGAGCCCAGGAATTCAACATCAGCCTGGGCAACACGGTGAGACCCTGTCTCTACAAAAAACATTTAAAACATTAGCTGGGCACGGTGTCACAAGCCTGTAATGCGAACTGCTTGGGAGGCTGAGGTGGGAAGATGGCTTGAGCCAAGGGGGTTGAAGCTGCAGTGAGCCATAATTATACCACTGCACTCCAGCTGGGCAACAGAGGGAAACCCTGTCTCAAAAAACAAAAACAAAACAACAACAACAAAACAAGTTTTAAAACGTCTACTGTTATTATCACATCTGTTCAAATGAATACTAGATATTGTGAAAAAGAGGCAGAAGCTAGTTTTTAGCGTGTGTGTGTGTGTGTGTGTGTGTGTGTATTAACCTTGGGGAAGTAGGTGGAAGACTTGACATTGGGCAGGTAACTTCTGATCGGGAGATGACCCAGGGAAATGTCAAGACATAAAATAGGGTACTGAGGATCATAGGTCTAAGCTGAGTCTTTGCCAGAGGATTGCTTGCAGGGATCAGATAACAGAGCTGGCGATAAGAAGTCCAAGGGTGTGGAGGACAGCTCTGAGGACCGACTTCATCATTTTGCCTAAGGTCAATTCCTATTTGAGAGTGAAATACGAAGCTGCTAAAACAATTATTTTGATGGCTTCATGTTTTTTAACCACCTTAATTTTAATAAAATAGTACTGAGTTTGCCTATATCTTACTGGCTTACTAATGTTAGAATAATTTGTATAATGAAAATTTATATTATTTTGAAATTCTATAAATTCTTGAGGCAGGGGCTTGAAGCCCAAATAGTACTTTTTACAAAGGAGCTAAAGAGTAATTAAATCTAACCTCCAGTGAAAGTCCTTGTTTTGTTACCTTGTTCCACAATTTCTCAAAACAAACACACCTAATTTGGAAATATTGACACCACATGTAATAGGATTGAATAAGAGGTTTACCAATTTATTAAATATGAGCCAGATGGCAAAGCTTTGAAGATAAAATAACTCTTGCGTGTGTGTACACATGTGTGCATGTATGAATCTCTGTCTGTATGTGTATTACTTGCAAGTGGACACAAGAATAAAAGGAAGTTGTGAATGTTTTAGGTTGCATTTGGTAGTTTCCCTAGAAAAACTAAGTGTTTTTAGGGTCTGTATTATCTCCTCATGACCACATATCTATAGAAATAAACAAATATCAGAGAAGTCAGAAAAGACAGAGGTGTAAGAGAAAATGACTTCATTTGAAAGGGGAGTATACAGTGCAGAATAGGGCACTGATGAATCACTTGGCACTAACTCAAGCAAGGGAAATGAGAGATCACATTCCAAAATGAGCCTAGGATCTTAGTGTACACGCAACTCTTTATTGTTAAGAATAACATCCAAATTCCTTGAATGAGAAATCTAAATATTGAGAAGCACCCTGTATATATGTTACAAACAGATCAAGGCATCTACTCGGCTTCTTTTCACTTCAGCCTACACCATCAGTACACCAATGTTAGAAATTCCCATTCAGCTTCTACATATTTAGTGTGGCAAGGTAAGAGTTTTGCTGAACTTCATCTTATTTCATAATAGTTGAAGGTGTAATTTAGTCTCTTACACCATAGTATGAATGAAGGCTTTTCCAATTTTTTTCTTATGATAAAATACATGTAACATCTTAACCATTTGTTAATATACAATTCAGTGGCATTAAATGTATTCATAATGTCATGCTACCATCACCATCATCCACCTCCATAACTGCTTTCGTCTTGTAAAACAGAAACTCTGTACTCATTAAATAATAATTCTCTGTTGCCCATCCCTATTACCTGTTTATTCTATTTTGAAGTGAGTTTTACATGAATGTAAGTGAAGAGGAACAAGATATTGTTAGGCTTCTGGGCTTCTAAGAAGGTTGAAGGGTGATAATAGGAAAGAAAGGAAACTTACCATTTTGAGTGATTGTCTGGAATTGTTTTAGGTGTCAAAATTTTCCCAACAGTTTTGTGAGGTGCTTATAACAAGTTTACAGACCATACAATTAGGCTATCAAAATCTAAAGTTTATGTTGTTACTAGTGGATCATAAAAGAGTGCAGCTAAGTACTTAAAAAGTACAGATTAAAGAGGCTAGAACATGGAACGATATATTTTACTTATTTTAAAAAATTGCATAGGAAAGGGCCACTACTCACCAGAGCTTCCATTTGTGCATTATAAGCCACATCCCTACTTTTTATTCAGTGTATAAGACAATGAATTACTTGTTGCCATTCTATTCATGTCGTTTTTGCAAGTGTTTCAAAATAAAATAGTGCTTTGCAGTATAGTTCTGAGTTGTCAGAGAGAAATTATAATGTAGACCTTGGCTTCTACTCTAAGATCACCCAGGTTTAAATAACGTAAATTACTTAAGCAACCTGTAAAACTCCTCAGGCACTCTTTTTGCAAATTTCTATATTCCACTTGGAAGTTCAAAGCAATTTATTATTTAAAAGATACATATTTTTTAGTATTACTTTCTCAAAATCTTGCCTGCTCTTAGTATAAGTTTAAACAAACATATATTAAGGTATAAATGATTAATAATACTAGTAATATAATGATTATGTCTTTTGTAATATGTTCTATTGTTAAAGGAAAAGTTCATATTGTGCATATCCAGAACTTCAGTTTCCACTAAATAGCAACTCAAATCAGATCCTAAATGTTAACTTCCAGTTTACTCCTAAATGCAGTGAAAGTATGGCTTGAGGCAGTATCAAGCCAGGCACAGAAATTCAAATCCTGTATAATCTTAACTATATGTCGAATTTTAAAAAGTGGGCCTCATACAAGTAGAGAGTAGAAGGGTGTTTACCAAAGGCTGAGAGGGCAGGATGGGGTAAAGTATGGCTAAAGGGAAAGGGGAGATGTTGTTCAAAAGATACCACGTTTTAGTGAAACACAGGAAATTAGTTCTGATGATCTAATGCACAGCACAGGGACTATAGTTAATAATAATGTATATTTCAAAATTGCTAAAAGAATAAATTTTAAATGTTCTGATTATAAAAAATGACAAATACATGAAGTGATAGACATGTCTATTAACATAATTTGACCATTCCACAAAGTACGTATATATCAAAACTTCATATTGTACCCCGTAAATATATACAACTGCTTTTTGTCAATTTTAAAAAATAAAAGTTTTTTAAAATCTAGGGTATCTTTGGGTCTATAGTCCCTTCTTTTACTTATTTGGTTCAATTCAAACATTTCCTCAAGGAAAACTGAATCATAGCCAAAAGAAGCACTCTTCCCAGGTTTTATTCATGGAATCATTCCGTTAACCCAATACACAATTGGAATTGTTTTTGTTAGAAGATTGTCCTCTCGGATGCTAAGCTCTTTGAGGGCAGAAATTGCATCTTACTTTTCTTTGTTCCCACAATGCATAGTGCTTGACACGTTCAGTACATGTATCCCCTGAAACCAAATATTAAATTGATTAAGGGTCCTATAGGAACTTGATATAATTTTAATGCAATTGACATTAAAGGAAATAATACTTCTGATGTACCAAAATTACTAATTTTATATTTGTTTCAGTTGAACTTTGTTGCTTTCTTTGAAGTTTTCTGTGAAGAGGTTCACAATGTCTTATAAATTACAAATAAATACATGAATCATGAGGCTGAATCTTATATTTTAAAAAGAACATTCTTTATTTTTTAAATAATAAAACGTTTTGAATTTTTTTGTAGTAATCATCTATTAAGTTATGTCCTCCATATTATTATTCATCAGGGTTTGTGCTTAAATTCTCTAGTCAGAAATATTGAATGCACAGACTTTATATTAATTATATTCTATTTAAAATGTATTTACTATTTAGTTTTAACATAATGACAATACTGTGTGCATTTTACAATTTTCTTATCCTAAAATATCATGAGCTCTTCTAGTACTAACAATTGGCTTCTACAGGCAAATAATTTTGCCAATGACTCATAAAAATTGCCACTGGATTATTTTTGTTGCTCTAAGAAAACATAATGCAAAACAGGTAAATAATACTCAAATTATAGTTGTCTTACACAGAGAGTACTAAGACTTGTTAAGGGATAGTGTGTTGTTAAATATTGTTTCCTGTGGAAGGACCACTATATGGGAATAGATTGTGAAATTGTTCCACAACCTAGCCTGGCAGCACAACTGAAATGTTATATATCAATGAGAAGAATTAGACCTTTAAATGCAATTTTGCACTGGTTATTGTTTACCTGTGCACACAAATTTTGGTACTCAAATCATAAAACCAAAATTCCTCTTGACACTAAAATATAAACAGCTTTTTTTTTTTTTTTTTTGCTTAGAGCATCTAGTTCATATTTTCTCTCTAGCTACCTTGAAAGAGATATTAACTAGAGATTTTATATGCAACAACAAAACATTTATTTAAAAACCTGACTTCACATTATATAATTCTCTGTGTATCATTGACTAGAGAGATACCTTTTGCCTAAAATTACATAACAAAACAATATATAGGCTTAATTAAAATGTGATTTTTTGGGGCACAATTTTTTTTATGTAAGTTTGGATATCTTTAGCATATATGTTGCTACACTTCTCTGTATTCACTTTATTTTACCCAGTTCTCTATCTACCAGGTTATCTATTCATGGTAATGAAGGCATACTACTGATTTGATCTGTTTGAGATATCTTTAAATTTGTTTTGTTACTAACAATAAATTAATACAATTCAATGTCAGTTTTTTTTACAATCAAAATAACATATTAACATCATTTTTCAATAAGACTGTCCTCATCCTCCAGATATGGTTTTCTGAGTGTGGAAAAGAGGGGTGAGGTTATAATGAGTCTGCTGGAAATTGTATACGAGAAGTAACAGATCATATATCTAGCAGGGAGCAACTTTCAGTGGTTTAATATTCATAGTCACAGCAATTATAAATTATTGAGAAGCTGTAGTACAAACATCTTGTATTACTGCGCTTGGGCTCTCATAGCAAAATATCACAGACGGCTGGCCTAAACAACAGAAATTAATATTCTCACATTCTGGGTGCTAGATGTCCAAAATCAATTTACTGTCATGGTTGCTGTGTGACAAGAGCTTTCTTCCTGGCTTGCAGATGGCCACCTTCTTTCTATGTCCTCCCACAGCCTTTGCTGTGTACATGTGTGAGAGAAAGAGAGATCTCTAATGTCTCTTACTTCTGGTGTCTTACTCTTCTTTTAAGGAACTTAAGTCCTATCAGATCAAGGCTTCACATTTATGACCTCATTTAACCTTAATTAATTCTTTGAGGGCCTAATCTCCAAATACAGTTCCACTGGGGCTTAGGGCTTCAGCATATGAATTTTGAGGGAGCACAGTTCTGTCAACAATACATCCTTAACCCAACTATGTTGGATTATAACAGACAGATTATGCTAATTATCACAGGCTAACACGTGTGAACATCGCTTCTCATTGAAGGAAAAAAAGAAGGGGAACCCGGCCCATTGTTGAAAACTCCTTGCAAAGAGAAACTATATCTTTTGTCGACCTCAACATTAGACATGTTAAATGAAATACTAGGCCCACAACGGGCACTTATAAAATATTTATTTAATAAATAACACTAATGAGCTAATTTTATGGTCCACATTGATTCACACTGACTAATTAGTTCTTATATATGATGATACACTAATTGCAGCATTTTTAAGTTTTTGATAATCTTACTTTATAACACCACTCTTTACTTCCATTTTTATTAGTCAATTTTGCTCAGATTTTTGCAGACACTGTGGATGCTATTCATCATTCAGTCTCTTGACAAAATGCAATGTGTTGAAAAGGCTTTCAAGTTTCTTTTGGTTTTGGCAAAATGAGGACAACCTCTTGGTTAATTACTGGCTAAAATTGTTTATGACAAAATACCACTTATACTTATACTTATTTTTTTTCTCAAAACCACATAATGGCTTAAATATGAAGGGCAAAAGAAACATTTATTAGAAAGAACAAATGTTTTTTATATTATTTTTCAAACTGGATTGTTTCTCAAAATGTCCCTTACAGTGCTAGCAGTCTAAACACACATACTAACAGGCACACACATACACACATGCACATACCTACACACTTGCGTGTACACACACATGTACATGCAATTGACTTTTCTGGAGTTTTGTTGTTACGCATTTCAGACTTAAACTTCAAAACAATGACTTTGCAATCATATTTTATATATTTATCTGGCATCATTTCATGTTACAAAGAAGACAAAAATAGAGTTGGAATAGCACTAGAGTTTATATTGCTCTAATGTTCAAGAATAAAACATTGGGTTAATAATTTTGCCATCTTTTTAAGGCTAAAATATTTATTTTTACTTGTGATTATTATAATGCAATTCAGTTTGAAAAATAATATAAAAAACATTTGTTCTTTCTAATAAATGTTTCTTTTGCCCTTCATATTTAAGCCATTTTGTGGTTTTGAGAAAAAAAATAAGTATAAGTATAATTGGTATTTTGTCAAGATTTCTTTCAAAAACACAACATGATCCATATTAATAATATCCTCTCTAAAGTAAAATTGTTCATTAGTTCTAAACATTTGAATTTGTAAACATGTAACTGGCTCGAGTTTGGCTGCTGGATGCTCAGTGGCGAAAATCAGAAGTAAGGTGTAGTGAAAGGAAAGCAACTTTATTCAAATGCCAGCAGTTGGGTAATGGCCAGCCTCACGCCTTTATCAGATCATTCCAACTTTTGGGGCTGGGCGAAGGGGTTTGAGGAGAAAGGTGTGGCGAATATGTGAAGTGGTGCAGGAGGGTACAGGTCTGCATGTCTTGCTCCATTGGTTATCTTGAGTAATCGCCTGTGTGGAGGTACCATGTGCATCATCCTTTCTTCCACCCAGTAGTGGTGGGCTAACTGTCCCTATCACCTCCTAAGTGGGAGCATTCCATAACCGGGTAATTCTGTCTGGTTTGTTTCAAAAGTGGCCCTTGGAATGTCTAAGCAGCCACATAATTAGATAAGAGAGCACTGTTTACAGAAGTACCTGGTGGGAAAGGGAGAAGCAGAGTTTTAAAGTGTGTCAAGGCTGAAAGCAAGAGCAAGAGAGGAAAAAGCAAGTCTTAAAATACATTTTGAGGTTGGCATACTTCCAAAGCTATCAATTCCTTAGATTCTTCTCTTGACATTCCATATCATAATACCTGAGAAAAAAAACCTGCTGTAAAATAACATTTATTATTATTAACATGTTATTCAAAGGTTGTTCTAGGTGTGCTGCCTCTCTAATGGAAAGACTCTTGTTTAGAAAAAAAAAGTTTTTTAGTTTACGTAAACCATAGTTTAGATTTATGTTTGAGCAATGTTGATCACTGCTTTTAACCTTGCTTTTATGTTGTGATGATATTTAAAAACTTTGCAAATTGGACTAAATTTCATCTTCCCCAACATTACCCCAGAAATGCAAAGTGTCAAAAGGCTTTTGCATATCGTGAGAAGGCTCAAGATATGCCTTATTATTGTGTAGTCTGGGCTATGTAATATTTAGAAACTGGGCATCCAAAATAGTCAAATATTAAAATCCCTACTGGGAAACATAAAGTGTAGTCTATTTTAAGAGCAAACAAATAATAAAATTTAAAAATATTAATAAAATCACCACACTGACATCTCGAAAACAAAAAATATATACATAAAAGGAAAATAGGTCTTTCCATGTATTCTAAAACATGTTCATCTAATATATATTTCAACATAATTTGAATTGAATTATGAATTCAATTGACAAACATAGATGGTTGATTCTATTCCAAAATTAAAGAATTATAAAAGAAACATTTTGAAAAAATAAGAAATCATAAATAATAATTTATGTAACAAAGAATAATGAGATTGCTTTGCAATGTCTGTCTATGCTTTATTTGTATTCTCTACCCGAGGGATATTTGTTCAATCTTGTATGTATTGCATAATTTTGTGAAATGTTTCTATAGTTACATTTTTCAATAAAAGTAGCCCCCTGTGCTCATATGTATATTGAGTACTTGAAGTATGAAGAGTTGTAACTGAGGGGAAAATTAAATTAAATTAATTTTAAGTAGTTTAAATTGAAGCAGGGAGAAATATTTCTCGTTAAACAAAACGTTATTGTTTTAGTGGGACTGCATTTCATTTTAAGCAATGAATCACATTTTAGAATTTGTCTGGAACACGTGCGTCCTTTCAAAAGTTACATGTAAACATATCATTGATCTAGCTAGTATTGACGGTATGATTCAGTTCATATTTTTCTTTTCTTCACAGGTATAACCTTGTAATGTATTTATTTGGATATTCTATGCAGACAACATGAGTTGGAGTGACATCTATGTCAATTGTAATTGGTGACTAAAATAACATATGTATTATTTTCATTATAATATGCTAAAATGATTTTCCAGCTTAAAATGAGAAAATAAAACGTAAAACTAAAACAAAGGCGTGATACTAATGAAAAATTAAGTGGAGTTGCAGAAGCTAGTACAATCACTAGAAGAGTACAAAGAAGACACTGGAGGAAGGTACACATTTTAGGATAAGTACAAATGCAATTTGCTACAGGGAAGCAAAATTTTTAAAACCCTGATGTTTGTGAAAATTATATGAATGCTAGTAAAGTGGAAAATAGTAAGGGACATCTTCAACAATTATATAATGAATATACGAAATTTTCTCTCAACAGTCAAAAGAAAATCAAAGAGATTTGTTTCCTAAAATCAGAGTTTAATGTCTAACAAAACCATTTTCAATGATTTTAAATTTAACTGAGCTGATAATTTTGGCAAGGTATAAGATGGCTTAGTTTCTTGCTCAAAGCAGAAAACCATTATTACATGGAAAGATGTTAAAACAAAATAATTACTTTAGTCATATAATTGTTTTAGAAAATTATGAGAAAAAACATTTGAGGGGACAAAATATCTAAACCACATCAATCATGGATAGAATTGCTGAACATTTATTATATACATTCAGATGCTATGAATCCTTGTCAGTTTATGGAACTGTTGACAGAAATTGAAAACAATAAATTTAATCATCTTTAATGATTTTTTGCTAATAATCACTGTTTGTATCATGGAAAAGTTTTTCAGAGATTTACTGTAGTGTTAATTTTAATTCTAGGTTTTCTTGAAACAAAGGAAATGCAGTATCAAAGCCAAAAATGACTGTGATATATGTTTCCTCTTCAATATCACACTGCATATGAATTAAACAATTTGAATCTCCAAGAAAAGTAAAGCTTATTTGTATCTTAGCTAAAAAGGTAAAATAACATATGTTGAAATAGAAACCTTTTATCATAGAAATCAATAATACTAATTGTACACATTTTCTATTAATATGAATTTTTAATCACAACTGTAACATAAATCAAATTACAAAACATACAAGAAAACTTTGAAGAACACTTTTTTGATATTGATAAATTTAGAGTTGTTTTTCAACATATGCAATAATCCTTTTAATTCTATGGTAAGAAAAACAAGAGTTAGTGAATTGACTTATACAGATGTAGTCTTGAAAGTAATGTGTTTTGGCTTCAAAGTTAAATCAGTTATCCTAAGAAACATGAAGCCATCTTTTCAACATGAATGTAAATATAAAAGAAAATAGTTCTTTGACTCAATTAAGTTATTGAGTTATTGGAAAACCCTTTAGTATGTTTGGAAAGCTTGATTATGTGAAGACAGTTTTCAACTGTAAATTTTATGAGATCTTGTATTAGTCCATTCTTGCATTGCTATAAAGAACTACCTGAGGCTGGGTAATTTATGAAGCAAAGTGGTTTAATTGACTCACAGTTCTACAGGCTGTGCAGAAAGCATGGCTGGGGAGACCTCAGGAACTTACAGTTATGGCGGAAGATGAAAAAGGAGGAGGCACATTCTACATGGCTGGAGCAGGAGGAAGAGAGAGCAAAGGGGGAGGTGCTACACACTTTTACACAACCAGATCTTGTGAGAACTCACTCACTATCATGAGAACAGCAAGGATTGGAAGTGTGCCCCCATGATTCAATCACCTCCCACCTGGCCACTCCTCCAATATTGAGGATTACAATTCGACATCAGATGTGGATGGGGACACAGAACCAAACTATATCAGATCTAAATTCAGATCAAGAATATCCAAAAAAAATTTTGTATTTGAATTGTGATTTGCTGCAATTATAAAATAATAATATATTTTGAATAATTAATATAAAAGCATGCAAAGCAAAACATCTCACAAATTATTTTAGATTATTTACATTTTAAAGTACTAACATTTTATATATAAAAAACATATTAAATTTCATTTTATCTGTTTTTTAAATTTAATAATAGATATGCTAGAAAATTTAATAGTAATGTGTAGTTTACTTTGTATTTCTACAGCATAGTTTTATGGTTATTGTATTCTCAAAGGAATCATAACTGCTAAAGGCTTGAGAACCACTGCTATGGGAAAGAATGCCAAAATCATAGCAGGATTAGTTTGCGCATATATAATCATTATTAATTGTACTCTACCCACTATGCTTGCTCCAGTGATGCTTTCAACAGCATGTAAAAATGTTTATATGTAGAAAGGTGATTTGATGCAGACAGCAATAAAAGTATAGTGATACTCAAAGATCAAAGTCAACACTTAAATTTAACATTTAGGACCAATTTCAACCTGAACATATTTCAGAGCCCAGATGTTGTCTGATCCAACAGCTAATATCCTTTGGAAAATAAGCAACTGATTTCAGCACTTGAGGCTGCCAAGAGGTATGACACTTCATCTGCAAAAAGACAGCAGCTACAGTCTCTCCAGCCTCTCACTTTGTCAGTACATTTTATATTGTCAAAAGAAAACACTCAAGCAAAATAAAATATCCTGTTTGAAAACTAGAATATCGAAATCACCAAATTGTGGTCGTACATATCATCTTCAAAATACTGTTACTATAGCCTCTAGTTTTAATCTGGCCAAGAAAATGGAGCAAATGTCAGACATTTTTTGTTTTGTTTTGTTTTGTTTTAGTAAATGTAACTTTTGAAAAGATAGCATATATGAAACCTTCCTTAATTGTTTCTAAGAATCCTTCAATTATTTTTTCCCAGTCTCACATAGACAAACAGTTCTGTTGTCACATAAACACCAGGGGGTGAAAAATCTCAAATAAATTTAAATGTAAGCAAGGGATGAAAAACAATGCTAGGAAGATGAAAATTACTTCCTGAAACACTAAAAATAATGATAATAATATTACATATTAAGTTACTATACATTGCTATTTTAGCAAAAGTATCTTATGCCTGGTCCTCCATTTGTTTTACCTCTGGCAGAAGTACTGTCCCTTTAATTTCAGCATGCAAATATATTAAATCAGTAAATGTAGTAGACAAGTCTGTAAAAACATTGCCAACACACAGGATCTGCGATGTAGACTTAACACATTATAATTAAACCTAAATCTATCTAAGAGCAAGCAATGCAGAAAACTAGACTGGGAAGATAAAACAACCAAAAAACAAATGGCAATTCAGGAAATTGACAATCTTTGGCCATTACTAGAAGAATGAGGAGATGCTTAAAAGCTAATCCTAGAAACACATCATATGCTCCATATTTGGAACACCAAGTTTTAGGACTTAAAATGCAACAATCTGTGTAATACATATTAAGGTTGAGTAGTTTAATCTCTTGCATGATTTAGCATGTGATTCAGAAAAGTAGTCTCCTCAGTCCATCATTATCATACAGTATCAGAAAAAAATTGATTAAACAATACTTTATAAAAGCAAATATGTGATTATAAAATGTTACAGATATCACACTACAAGCATTTCACAATTATAAAAGATGTTATGAAAAAGATTTTTGCTATTTATTATTGTTATGTACTAAAGAACCACAAATCACCCTTTGTTCTTTTCACTGGTTGGCCTCCCATTTGTCATCTTAAAATGCTCACCACATGCTTTCTTAGGCTAGATGTTTTCTCTAAGAAAGGAAAAGCAACACTAAAAAAAAAAAAAAAAAAATTAGATCAATAAAGTCACTTCTCCAGTAGCACCTTTGAAATGGTAATTTATCTATTAGTGCTGCCACTGTATAATTTGTTAATGGATTAGGATGTTAATATCTATAATATGTTAGTAGTTGTGAAAATGCTTACTTTTCTGTTTTTCTGAGTTATACAACATAATTTGAAACTACAAAGCCTTTATATAGCAATTTAATTTTCAAACTAAAGTCCGATGGACCACCTACTGCAGGAGATGAAGGCGTAAACTCAGGGGGAGAAAAAAGATAATTGTATCTCTCATTTTGGATGACTGCATGGAGAAAATGTTAATATAACAAATACTCCATATGCCAGCATTAAATACAATTTTTGCCTTTAAGTGGCTTAGAACAGAGGAGTCTTGGCAATTAATTATGTAAAATGATGTCAGCAAGTGACACATCTAAATATGGAGGGATGTGCTCTCTTCCTTTTTAACAGTAAATAATGCAGTGTGGAATCTCTGAGAAAGTGTAAATTTCTCAGACAAATAATAATCTTCAGTTTGGTTGCTCCACTTTACCTGGCTATAGTAGTAATGATACTGATAATTTGTTATTGATGTTGTTGCAAATTTATTTGCATCTGAGAACTGCTAATGATAAATCTCTTATAACCAGGAAACTATGCATTTGCTCATATGAAAATTGTTTACGATTTAGAGTATCTTAAAAACAGCATGTCTCTGAACACTGACTTTAGAAAATTATAAAATGTTTGGTGTGATTATAGGAAGACAGGGCTTTGAATTCAATCCTATTGCCATCTTAGCTACCTCTGGAAAAGTTTTTCACCATTTGAAACCTGGTTACTTTTGTCTGTATGGGTTGTCACAGCGATTAAATAAGATAACATATGTAAGGGCTCAGCACATTGCCTGATGCACATTTAAAAATCAATGAAAGATAGCTATTGTTTTATTGACAAAATAGGAAAAGTGCCTAGTAGTATATGAGCATTCACTAAATAAATCAGTCAAAATCTTCGTGATTTAGTAAAAATAATCTGATAGTGTTGAAATCAGCTTCACAAATAAAATGTTAATGACTACCATGTGGAAAATAAATTTTGACCATGTTTTTAGAAAAGTTTGCCTAGTGCTGTGCTTTCAAATCAAGAAAACTATAATTCATGCTATCTTCTTATTACTATAAAAAGTCAGACTACTTTTGAGTAACTGTTCAAAAATTAACAAATATTTCTACACCAACATCGTATGTATTACACATCATAGCTTGAAATGAAGTCTAAACTAATTGTAAAACAAATGCTTTATTTTGGTACTTCAAGAATAAATTTTATTTTCATGTCAACACAACAAATATCTATTAAAGATATAAAACTCTGGCATGTCAATCAAGTTAATTGGAAACATCACATATCTTTATGAACTTCACATATGCAGTGCAAGAATGTGTTAAAAGATTGCATTAGTTTTTCACAAAATTAACCAGTCATTCCAATTTCATTATAATTCAATGTCTTTTGTTCATTAAAATTACATCCTTTGCTTACATCCAACTTCTCCATGTTTTCTATTATTATTCACAGCACCCACCAAATTACCCACACTTAACAGATCTAAATGAAATTAATATCTGTTAAAGATAATCCTCCACTAATTACCCTCACTGTTCTGTTCATTCATAATAATACTTTTTGATTAGCCTTGTAAGGGCAGAGTGTTCCAACATTATATAGCTGTAATGTGACATTATTAACTTTTTTCAATATCTCCTAATTTATGATACAAACATAAGTACATAGGTAGAAAATAAAATAGGACTCAGGAAACCTATTATTTTTACAATGGTATATTCTCTTGCTGTTCTATTTGATTACACAAAAACAAAAATGTTTTCTCTATTTTTTGTTTGTTTGTTTGTGTTAGGGTCTATGCATTCATTATTTCTTTCAGAACACATGAATTAGAGACTCAGATTATCTTTAACAATGAGTTTATTATAAAGCAGCACATGTCAGTAAAATAAATGAAAATCACAGGAACCAAAGATAGGCAGAGACTCAGACCTCAACAACATGGGAACATAGTTTATGGCTTTGAAGACAGATCAGGATCCAAGTCAGTCTGGGAGGAGCCACTGTCTATGGGGGTTTCCTAATCAGAACAGGAATCCTTGAATTTCTATTTAATGTGCTATGTTAACATGATTTAACAATTATCTCTGTTTCTCTTTGAATCTCCCTGTGCTCTGTCACTACTACTAACTGAATGAAGCTCCAGGCATATTTTGGCTTGACTGAGTCGTCAGCCTGGCCCTGAGGATATAGCCAGTCTCACTTGGTAGGAAATAGGTAATTTCTAATAGTGAACAGGATTATTTTCCTAAAATGAATTAGGGAATATAGCTGTTCCTCTCAGAAAAGGGAAGAAAAGATTGTAGGCATCGTGATTGACCTATCTAAATCTACTTTATTGCATTTTAGTCAAAGAAGATAAGGAAATTATTATGTAGTTAAATGTCTTCTCATTGTTCTCCTGGCTAATGGCTACTTTTAGAGTAGAAAATTATATTTATTAATAATCATCACAGATACAAAACAGACCAGGAATAGGAACCAAAATAAATAAATGAATGAATAAATTTACTGGGTAGTCTCAGTTTCTAGGAATAGCCTAGAAATAGAAGATAATAGATGAGAACAGTGAACACATCAGCAACCAACCAATCTACATTGAAGGTTAGATACAGTAGTTAAGTGACATCCAGAAAAGGAACAAAAAAGTTACAGACTGAGTAGCTCTTCATGTTGGTAAAAGGTAGCATGGCAGGAATTTCTGAAGCAACCAGCATGCAGGAAGCATCACCTAGTAGCTATGTCTGAAGCATCACTCAGTAGCTATGTCCAAAGTTTGCTTGCAGGAAGCAACACTCAGTGCCAATGTCTGACGCAGTCAAAATTAATTTTGATGCTAGATCAAACTTTTAATTTAGATCAAATTCTTCTTTGTTGCTTTCTAAGAAGTGAAGAGACATTGAGAATTATAAGCCAACTATGACAAAAAGTAAGCTATCACAAGGATCTGGCGTTACTATACATCAAGGCAGAAGAAAAATAATCCATAGCTCTTCAACTCTGTTTATTGAGAATAGGCTGGTTATAAAGACCAAAATGGTATATAACCCAGTCAAATTTGGAGGGTTAGAGGTGTCTGTGCAACTCAAACTAATATTTAAAACTGACTGGCAACAAGTAACCTTGATGAGCCGCTTCAAATAGTTGAGTCCGCAGTGAAAAAAGAGCACTAGAAGAGAAAATGTATGTGGTATAGCCTAACTTAAAACTGGCAACTTATGGCCTGTGAGTTAAACCCAGTCCTTTTCTGTTTTTGTCAATAAAGTTTATTGGAACACACGTCACACTCATTTATTTACACATTCTCTATGACTGTTTTTGCACAATCTTGGCAAAGTTGAGTAAAACTACAGTGACGACATAGCCCACAAAGCCTAAAACATTTTACTATCTATCCTTTAACAGAAAATGCTTGCTTGGCCAAGTCTAACCTATCAACCAGTAAAAATGCTATTAAATACAAATTCATTTTCTATACTTGGGAAAATGGAGATGAATGTCCACCTGGTGATGGTATTTAATAGTACTAACCCTTAATGTGAATTGTGGTATTTACCGTGTAAGAGCAAAATAAATGTCTGGAGAAAATGAGGAGGAGACAGGAGAGGAAGTGATATGAGGGGAATAAAAGGGAAGGCAGGAAGAAAAGTGGAGGGAATGGGACATACTTAGGAGCAGGGCTAAGAAGTGGCCTCAGAATCTGGAGATACATAGTTCTTAGTTCCATTTGCTTCTGATGGCCGGCTTTGGTTTTTATATTTGGGTTCTGTAAGACACATTACTGTCTCAGTAAATTCCCCTTTGGAAAAAAAAGCAGCTGAAGTCAGATTTTGCTTATGTGCAACTGAAAAATTTCTAATCAGTTCAGGAAGAACAGCATAGCTGATGACTCAAGGTGGAAGCAATGCACCTAGCAATAGACTTTAAACCTGTTTGGTGACATTGTCCACATTCTGATTGCCAGAAATAGCAGCATGAGAGCATGAGAATTCCCAAGAAGAGCCTAAAGAATACTCAACACTGCTGTTGAAAATAAGTCCCTTGAAAAATGGAACTATGAAGTATGATTTAGCAGAGGCCCACCATATCACTCTACAGGAAGAAATATTACATATTTACGTTAGACTGTTAGACCTATAATTCACTGTGCAAGTTTATGCTATTTACCTGCCTTGGAATTTTTATTAAAATTGATTGCAGGAGATTCTCAGTAAGAGCTTCAATAATATACACTGTTATGTTTGCTATCAAATTTCTGTTTCTACTAGGAATTACTATGTCTGAATTTAGTAGATTAAAAATAAAGTTTACTTAATACCACCTTAAATGTGTAGGTTAATTTTATTACATATACTTTAGCACATATTTATGACATTCCTTTAGTTTGTTAATATACTTGGCAGTTCAAAGTCTGCAATCGAAACGTTACCTTTTATCCTAAAACGTTACCACTACACACTATAAAGTCATAAAACTAGTTAAATGAAAGTGAAACTTCCTTCTCGAGTTTATTCCATTTTATATAAAACACACGAATAGGTATTTAGCTAGGCTAATGTAATAGTTTCTGTGGGAAACAATTAAAACCCAAGTTAAAAAAAAAAATGGCTTTGCTGTGTCTTTAAATTCAACTCAAATGTGCAAGATATGGATGCTCACAATCCATTAAACAATGTGCCCGGGCATCAAACATCAAACAACAGCCCGGGCAATGTCACCGAAAAATATCGCGAAGAAATAAGACAGACTTGTGCTAAAACTGCACACTCCGAATCAGTCTAAAAATCATCTAAATTATTTAATTTAAGACCATAATCTTAAATAAATTAAGGTAAGAAAAGTATTGTAGGAATGAAAAGCAAACTATGATACTTTCATTCAACTGGAACCTGAACATCCTAGAAACCATGTCCATTTCCCCTTCACCCTTTGCTTTCCCATTAATAGTCGTCATAGTAATAGGTGATCATATAAAAATTTTAATATTATTCAAGCACTCCAGATACTTCAATGAAACAAGTATTTCTCCAACCTTTGGAAAAAATGAATATCTAAAGGCTAAAAATCTATATACTTCCTTATATCTCAGAAGAGTTTAAGATAATAGATGCATCAGATGAATATCTTTTAAGAAAAAACTGGAAAGAGCAATGAATGTTGAGACAACCATCTTCTATGAACTTGAAAATATATATACTAAATGCCCACCATTATGATAAATGATTTTCTTATTTGAACCACTACGTCTTTCTTATACAAAAAATGGATAATTTTCCTTGACCTTCACTTAAATATTTTGTTACTTGACTTTAATTCTTTTGTTCTCCTTACTACTGAGTGTGGTAGGTAGAATAATGCACCCTTGTCCCAAAGACACCCTTGATCTGATCTCTGGAACCTATGAATATATTACCCTACATGGAAATGCAACTTTGGTGATAAAGATTGAAAACCTTGAAAAGGGGAGATTATCCTGGATTATTCAGGTGGGCCAAATGCAATCAAACAAATCCTGAAAGGTAGAAGAGGGAGACAGAAGAGTAGATCAGAGCCATGAGCCATGAGAAGAATTCAACCCACTGTTGCTGTCTTTGGAAATAGAGGAGGGGGACCATAACCCCAAAAAATGCATATAATATGTAGAAACTGGGAATGATAACCAGCTGACAACCATCAAGAAAACTGGGGCTTCAGTTCTACAACCACAAAAAAATCATTTTTTTTCCTACAGCCTCTAATAAGAGACATATTCTTATTGACTTCTTGATTTTATCCTGGTGAAACCAGTGACCTGTGTCAGCCTTCTGACCTAGAGAACTATAAGATATTAAATTTATGGTGTTTCAAGTCACTGAAGTGGTAATTTGTCACAGCAACAATAGGAAATTTATATATCTAGTCACTGACTCATGAATACTTTTTTTCCCCATCTCAAACCAAATACCTCCTGATCAGGCTCTGCGTCGAACTCTGACAAACAAATCAAATCCTAAGTCAAATGTTTTAAAATAGCTCTGTTAACACTTAAGTAAAGTGAGCTGAAGGGAAGTTCTGACACACAGGCTCTTTTCCCATGCTGTTCTTATTACAGTGAATAAGTCTCATGAAATCTGATGTTTTTATAAATGATAGTTCCCCTGCACAAGCTGTCTTGCCTGCTGCCATGTAAGATGTGACTTTGCTCCTCATTTGCCTTCTGGCATGATTGTGAGGTCTCCCTATCCATGTCAAACTGTGAGTTCATTAAACCTCTTTCTTTTCTTTTCTATTTATTTTACTTTAAGTTCTGGGATACATGTGCAGAACGTGCAGGTTTGTTACATGGGTATACATGCGTCATGGTGGTTTACTGCACCTGTCAACCCATCATCTAGGTTTTAAGCCCCCCATGCCTCCCATGCATTAGGTATTCATCCTAGTGCTCTCCCTCCCCTTGCCCTCCATCCTCTGACAGAACCCAGTGTGTGATGTTCCCCTCCATGTGTTCTCATTGTTCAGCTTCCATTTATGAGTGAGAACAAGTGGTATTTGATTTTCTGTTCCTGTGTTAGTTTGCTGAAACTGATGGCTTCCAGCCTCATCCTGTCCCTGCAAAGAACATAAACTCATATTTTCTTATGGCTGCATAGTATTTCATAAACGTCTTTTCTTTATAAATAACCCAGTCTGGAGTAAGACTCTCTTAGTAGTGTGAGAACAACTAAAATATTTCCATATAATAATATTGCTTATTTAGAACCAAACCAAATGTCCATCAATGATAGATTGGATTAAGAAAATGTGACACATATATGCCATGGAATACTATGCAGCCATAAAAAAAGATGAGTTAATGTCCTTTGTAGGTACATGGATGAAGCTGGAAACCATCATTCTGAGTAAACTATTGCAAGGACAGAAAACCAAACACTGCATGTTCTAACCCGTAGGTGGCAATGTAACAGTGAGAACACTTGGACATGGGGCGGGGAACATCACACACTGGGGCCTGTCATGGGGTGGGGGAATGGGAGAGAGATAGCATTAGGAGAAATACCTAATGTAAATGATGAGTTAATGAGTGCAGCAAACCAACATGGCACATGTATACATATGTAGCACACCTGCACATTGTGTACATGTACCCTAGAACTTAAAATATAATAAAGAAAAAAAAAAAGAAAACCTCAAAGAATCATTATAATCAACAACAACAAAAATTTCTGGAATAAGTGCTTATATTAAGGTTGTAGGGTACAAAATTGGTATACAAAAGTCAAATGGTTTCCTATATGTCACCAATAACAAAAGAAATTTGAAATTAAGACCCTAACACTATTTAGCACCAAAAAAAAAAAAAAAAAAAATTGAAATACCTACATAGGTCTGACAAATTATGTAAAAGATCTGTATCAGGAAAATGACAGAACAGTGATAAAAAAATTAAAAAGTCCCAAATAAATGGAGAGATACTTCATATTAATGGATAGAAAGATTCAGTATGGTTGCTATAATCAAATTTTCCTGACTTGATCAATAGATTCAATAACATTCTAATAAAATTCTAAAAGTTGTTTTAAACATAAATTTATTCAAGTTCAAGTGAAAAGACAAAAGTTATGGAATAAACAACTCAAATTTGAAGAACAAGGAAAAGATGGAGCACTGACACCACCTGACTTCAAGACTTACTATAAAGCTATAGAAATCAAAATAGTGTGATATTGGTGAAAGAATAGGAGGTTAGGTCAATGAAATGTAATAGAGCCCAGTAAGAGATCCACAGCAATATAACCAACTGATCTTTGACAAAGGAGCAAAAGCAAATTATAGTCTTTTCAACAAATAGTACTGGAGCAACTGGACATCTACATGCAAAAAGAAATGTATGTAGTCACAGACCTTTTACTTTTCACAAAAATTTATTCAGTATGAATCATAGACATAAATGTAAAGTTCGAAGCTATAAAACTTACAAAAGAGAACACAGGAAAAAAATCTAAGTGACATTGGTTTTGGCAATGAGATTTAAGATATAACAACAAAAAGCATAATACCTAAAATTTAACCGTTTGCCAAACATCCCTTCTTGTGAAGTTGGCATTTTGGAAGAACTCTTTTCCAGAAAATGAGTTGATTTGAGTTTTATGTTCCTACTTAAATTTTCCACTGTTTTCATAGGTGTTAATTTCTTGAGTAGTTTTAAAATGCCAATAGCTTGGATAAACCAAGTAATTTTTTGTTGTTGTTTTAGGAAAGTTTGGATTGTTGGTGTGATGATACAGATTTTATTTTATTTTTTGCATCTTAAAATTTTGTGAGATTTTCATCTTTGTGTGTGTGCTTCCCATTGTTAGATTAGTGTTTAATCTGAGGGAACAAATTATAATAGCCCGAGAATCATGGGATGAAAGTTTCAGTTGTAGGTCTTTTATAATAATCACCCCCTTATAGTGGTAGTGTAGAAAAAGATGTAAATTTGCTGTGTTTCAAGACTTTGAACTACTTCAAGAGAAGGAATAAAATGCAACAATGTTTTTAGTGCTTTCAGAGCTCTCAGAATGGGGATTTTTTTGTAAATAAGTTGTAAGAGAATTCAAATATCCAGGGTTAGTATAGTAATATTACAATAGGATCCTTAGGTTGATTCTTAGTTTTATCTGGGCTAAGTTTATATTTTGTGTGGTGCTTACTTTTTTTGATGGGGAGGAATGCAGGAGGATAATCAATATGCTAAATTCTGTTATGTTTTACAGTAATGAATCAGTTCAAGTAATGAGGCAGACCCTGTTTTCAGTAGCATGACAGGGCATAGATGGGGTCCGAGAGATGAAAGTTTCCTCTGTTTATCTCTTTTTGTTTTGAATTTTGTTTACCTGTATCATTTTTATTTTACATTTTCAGCAGACATTTTTCATTAATGACGGTTATTGCTAGTGGCTTTGATTCCAAGATACTGGGGTCTTGGGGTAGAAGCAGAGGTGGGCTATGGGGTGATTCTTGGCTACTTAACCATGCAATGCCTCCACCTTTCTGAAGATACTTTGCTCTTCTCTTAGTTTTACAGGCCATTGCCGATTCTCTATTTAATTGATGTTAATATTTACAGACCAGTGTTGTTCTTGGCTCTTATTTGGTGAGGTTCTTCTGAATTTTACATAGTCTCTTATTAGATTCCATCCTTTTATCCAGAACAAGTGCTTCATTGTCTTCTGAATAGGCTGTAATCCTGTGGCTTGGTGTCTCAGATCATTTTGTTTTCTCCAACCTTGAAGATCCCTCCCCACATACATTGACATATACTCATGTTTCTGGTCTGACCTCGATGTCACTTGGTCCCTGAAGCCTCCTTGTGTCCTTTCACGGTATCCCCAGGGCAAAGGACTTGTGTCTCTTCTACTGCCCTTGCTTGGTTCTCCCTTGTAGGTTCATAATTTGTATGTCTCTCTGCTCCTCACTAATTGTATGCTGATAGGGTTTGGCTCTGTGTCCCCACCCAAATATTATGTCAAATTGTAATCCCTAGTGTTGAAGGTGGGCACTGGGGGGAACTGATTGGATCTAGAAGGTGGTTTCTAATGGTTTAGCATCCCCATAGTACTGCCTCATGATAGAGTTACCATGAGATCTGATTGTCTAAAAGTGTGTAGCACTGGGTTGGGTGTGGTGGCTCACTCTTGAAATCCCAGCACTTTGGGAGACCGAGGCAGGTGGATCACGAGGTCAGGAGTTCGGGACCAGCCTGACCAACAGGGTGAAACCCTGTCTCTACTAAAAATACAAAAAATTAGCCGGGCATGGTGGCGGGCTCCTGTAGTCCCAGCTACTCAGAGGCTGAGGCAGGAGAATGGCCTGAAACCGGGAGGCGGAGCTAGCAGCAAGCCGAGATCATGCCATTGCACTCCAGCCTGGGCAACAGAGCGAGACTCCGTCCCCGCCAAAAAAAAAAAAAAAAAATTAGCTGGGCTAATTTAATTAGCTCAGCTACTCAGGAGGCTGAGGCAGGAGAATCGCTTGAACCCAGGAGGTGGAGGCTGCAGTGAGAGGAGATTGAGCCATTGCACTCCAGCCTGGGGAGACAGAGCGAGACTCCATCTCAAAAATAAATAAATAAATAAATAAACAAACATATGTAGCACTTCCCCTTCACTCTCTTCCTCATGTCACCATGTAAAGATATGCTTCTTTTCCTTTTCCTTTTGCCATGATAGTAAGTTTTCTGAGGCCTCCCTAGCCATGCTCATGTACAGCCTGGGGAACCATGAGTCACTTAAACCTCTTTTATTTATAAATTATCCAGTTTCAGTCCTTTACAGTAATGTGAGAATAAACTAATACATACACCAAAGAAAATTAGACATTATTTTCCTCAAATATACAAAGATCATATGTTATTTATCTTCTACACATGATGCTACTCAATTTTGTTTGTGTGTGTGTGGTATCTGGCATATGGATGTGTGCTTACCTGCCAGAGGCTGACGAATCCCCTCAGTTAGAATGCATAGATTAAACAAAGCTTTTTAAAGCTCACATTATACGACCTCACATTATCTGACCTCAAGGTTGTTAACTGGATCATCTCATATTAATTAGAAACTCTCATTAGCAGTTTTAGATTTATTGGTTCAAAACCTAGATAAACCGATCAAGTTTTAGGCATTCTTTCAAAGGAGTTATTGGTGAAAAAAAATGGGAATTATTCTATTTTGTGCTTAGTGAAAATATTTTTAACTAATGTATATACAAATTATTGACATTTCTATGTTAAATGCAAACGTTTTTTTGTTAAATAAATAGCACATTTTCAATCTTGAGAAAAGTAATAAAATGAAAATGATATGTTGAATTTTATTAAAATTAAAAACTTCTGGGCCAGGCGCAGTGGCTCAAGCCTGTAATCCCAGCACTTTGGGAGGCCGAGATGGGCGGATCACGAGGTCAGGAGATCCAGACCATCCTGGCTAACACGGTGAAACCCC
>NW_016813148.1:901777-935219 GCF_001698545.2 Rhinopithecus bieti
AAATCGCACCACTGCACTCCTGCCTGGGCAACAGAGCGAGACTCCGTCTAAAAAAAAAATAAAATAAAATAAAATAAAACTTCTGCTCTGTGAAAGAAACTTTAGGGAATTTAAGAGAAAGATACAGACAAAATAGTTGCAAGATACATGTATGATAATTTATTTGCAAAATATACAAAGAACTCTTCACACTTCACAGTTTAAAAAAATCTTAATAGAATTTTAAAATTTGAACATATACCTCACCAAAAGATATACAGATGGCAAAAAAAAGGCATGACAATAATGCTCAACATTTATGTCATTATGAAATTTCAAATAAAAATAACAATGAGAAACCACTACCCACCTATTAGAATGGCTAATATTCAAAATACTGACAATTCTAAATAGTGGACAGCAAGTAGAACAACAGAAATTTCCATTCATTGCTCGCAGAATGCAATATGCTACAATCAATTTGAAAGACAGTCTGGCATTTTCTTCCAAAGTTAAATTGAGTGTTACTCACTCCAGCATTCATGTTCCTTGGTATTTAACCAGATGAATTTAAAACTTATGTCCACACAAAAATCTTCACATAAACGTTTATAGAAATGTATTCACAACTGCTAAAACCTGGAGACAACCAAGATATTCTGCAATAGGTTAATAAGTATGTTAGCAGCGGGGAATTTGATCCTTCTGCAACAAACTCGGTTCTTGCCTCCTCAGAGGAAACAATTTGTTCAAGGGGCATAAGGCAGAGTGAGAGACTGAGGCAAGTTTTAAAGCAGGAATCAGATTTATTAAGCTTTAGAGCAGTAATGAAAAGCAGTAAAGTACACTTGAAAGAGGGCTAAGCCCGTAACGAGAGATCCAAGTGCTCTGCCCTACCCTTGACTTAGGGTTTTCATACCTTGGCATGGTTCTAAAGTTGACGTTTCGTCTCCCTTGATTTTTCCCTAGGTCAAGCTGTCTGCCTGCGCAGTGGCCTGCCAGCATTTAGGAGGGGCCACAGGCACAGTGTGTTTACTGAAGTTGTGTGCGTGCTCATTTGACGTGTTTTTCCCTTACCAGTCAAGGGTTCCGAGAGAAAGTTCATATACCAGTTAAATTTTGCCATTTTGCCTTTTAGTGCACATGCTTGAAACCAGTTACCCAGCTTCTGCCATCTTATCAGGAACCTGCTAGTGTTTTCTGTCTTTTGGGAGACTGCCTTCCCTTGGAGTCAGCTGCAACCAATGATTTTAGAGAGACAGTTGAACAACTGCCTGACCATCACCTGATGGTGGCCTGACATTTCTGGGGGGAGCACTCTTCTGCCCTGCTCATATCTGCCTAACTACCTACTCTAACAGATAAATGAACTGTGTTGTGTTTCTTTTGTTAAGAGGCTTTCTTGATTAGATAAGGACATTCCAGAGGGAGTCCCTCTCTGAGCTTGAGTGGGGTAGGAAGAGAAATAAGACAAGTTTAGAGGGGCCTTGATTCTGAGGCTTATTTTTTGAGGCTTTTCAATCTTCAAAATCACTCAGTATGACTGATTGTTATACTTTGGAAATCATTTTTGCTACCCCAACATTCTCCTGTCTGAAACTTTCATAGAAGTTTCACAAATTAAAAGCTGAGTTATGTCTGTGGAGAGTATAATCAAGTTAATATACGAGTGGCAAAGGATTTCTGGGAATAGGACAATACAATGAAATATTTGCATTTATTAGAAGAGATTATGTTATGGACAGTCTCTCAACTGGAAGAAAAACAAAAATTAATGTTTGGAACAGTCTATAAACCAGTTTCCTTACAGTATGGAGGGCAATCAGTTGAGTTGCCTTGATGTTAGACTCAAGGCATCATCAGTTAAAGTTTAAGTAGACAGTGGCAATATGACAGATTTTTCGGGTCTATAAGTTGGTATGCCACATGATGGTTTTTACATGAACTTCAGCTTGCAGAGTCTCAGGAAAAGACTTCATTAAGTCCAAATCAGAAAATCAAAGAAAAAAAAATGGAAACATTAGTTTGGAGCTTGTAGCCAGGAAAGAATTTAGGTTTCAGTGCAATTATTGTAGGAAAATCATAAAATCTCACAAAACAATGGACAGGGCTAGAGTCTAATAACAAGTGTGCTTAGTTATCTTCTGAAATATACATTTTTTCTCTCCAGCCAACTATTTTTTTTTTTTTTACCAAAGATAAATCATAGCAGAACTAATGAACTAATTTATTGTCAAAATAAGTTTTAGTCTTATTATACTTGGGCCTGATTATTTGTATAAAGTTCAGCAAGCATAGTGATTGGCCATATAGGGTATTTTTAAGTTGACTTTGCTAAATCTTTTCAAAAATTTCAGATTCGACTTTTAAAAATCTCCTAGGACTAGGAAACCAAGCTAGGATTTACTATCAGACTGTGCTTGTAATATTTGTACAAATTGGGTGAGTTCCTGTCTTTTCAAAGTTCCCTAAATATTTTGAGGTTGCTCGGGCTCTCAGAAAGTGATGTTTGTTAAATTAAGTTTAGCTTACAGCCGTCTCCTTATATAGTTTAAGTTGACCTAAAGGTTTCTCTGTGCACAGAGGACTATAGTCTAACTAGACATTTAAAGAGGCTGTAACCTACTCTTGCACCAATCAGTGAATTTTGGCAAATCAAAGGTGGTCAACTGCTGTAATCAGGTTCAAATAAGGCAAACACCAATCTGGTTATTTCTGTAACTCATTTCCATTTTATGTATGTCAATTCCCCTTTTGTGTCCATAAATCTTCTTCCACAATATGGCTGTGTTGGAGTCTCTCTGAAGCTACTTGGACTTAGGAGGCTTCCTGATCTGTGAATTGTTTTTTTGCTCAATTAAACTCTGTTAAATTTAATTTGTCTAAGGGTTTTCTTTTAACACATATTTTACTTACTACTAGTTCAGAAACGCTGTGAGAGAACCGTGGAGACAAGGTACCAGGTGAGTCTTTTTCTGAGTCTATTGGCTTTATAAAATCTGTCTCAATATCTCAAAGCAGTCTAGTAACATTTGAAAATATGACATTGCAGTGAAAGCCTTGGTAAAATAACTGATATTTCCAATGTGTTCTGTTACTAAACAAAACAGATTCCTATTGAACTTATGCTAATAACTATATGACCATAAAATAAAAATGTTTGTGAATAGTTTTCAAATTCTGAATAAATCAGGTAGGCAGAAACAAAATGTTTCAATTTTGCTCATAAAATATATTTTAGCCATTTTGTGAGCTATAAGTAGCGCAGAAGAAAAGTTTTCTTAACTCTGGAAAACAAAACATAAAACAATCAGCAATGTTTCAAACAGGAAGTCATAAAAAGTCATTTCAGATGAGAAAGAAAAGTGGCGCAGAGCAGACTAAGCAATGTGATGTATGTGAAATTTATCAGGGCCAGGAAGACATGAGCATGAGACTTCAGTCACACCCTGAACACACATGCCCGGGGGTAATTGTTTCAAGGCATTATTATCCATTTTCTGTAGTTTCAGACTAGCTAATAAATTACTAATTTTTTAACAAAAATTATTTTCTATTTTTTTATTTTTTGTGGGAACATAGTAAATGTATATATTTATGGGGTAGATGTTTTCATACAGGCATGCAATGTGAAAAAAGCACATCATGGAGAATGGGTTATCCATCCCCTCAAGCATTTATCCTTCGAATTGCGAAGAATCTAATTGCACTCTTTTAAGTTATTTCAAAATGTACAACTAAGTTATTATTGATGATAGCCACCCTATTGTGCTATCAAATAGTAAATCTTATTCATTCTTCCTATATTATTTTATATCTATTAAATATCCCCACCTCCCCCACAATCCCTAACTATCCTTCTCAGACTCTGGCAACCATCCTTCTACTCTCTATGTTCATGAATTCAATTGTTTTGATTTTTAGATCCTACAATAAAGTAGGAACATGCAATGTTTGTCTTTCTGTGCCTGGCTTAACATAATGATCATTAACATAATGATCTTTAGTTCCTTCCATGTTGTTGCAAATGACTGGATTTCATTCTTTATTGTGGCTGAATAGGATTCCATTGTATGTATGGACCACATTTTCTTTATCCAATCATCTGCTGATGGACACAGATTGCTTCCGGATCTGAGCTATTGTAAACAGTGCTGCAACAAACACAGGAGTGCAAATATCTCTTCAGTATACTGATTTGTTTTCTTTTGGATATATAAACAGAAGTGGATTGCTAGATTATATTGTAGCTCTACTTTTAGTTTTTTGAGGAACTGCCAAACTGTGGTCTATAGTGGTTGTACTATGGTTCGCCACCATAGTATATGTGTACCATAATTCGCTTTTCTCCACATCCTTAGCATATGCTATTGCCTTTCTTTTGCATATAAGCCTTTTTAACTGGGGTAAGATAAAATCCTATTGTAGTTGTGATTTGCATTTCTCTGATGATTAACAATGTTGAGCACCTTTTCATATGTCTGGCATTTGTATATCTTCTTTTTAGAAATGTCTATTTAAATATTTTGCCCATCTTTTCATCAGATTATTAAATTTTTTCCTGTAGAGTTATTTGAGTTCCTTACATATTCATTGGAGATATTGGTCTGAAGTGGTTTTTTGGTTTATTCTGGCCTTGTAAAATAAATTTGGAAGTATTCTCTCCTGCTTTATTTTTTGGAATAGTTTGAGTAGGATAGATATAAATTCTATTTACCCTATCTCTACTAAAAATACAAAAAGTAGCCAGGCATGGTGGTGCATACCTGTAGTCATAGCTTCTCAGGAAGCTGAGGCAGGAGAATTGCTTGAACCCAAAAGGTGGAGGTTGCAGTGAGCTGAGACAGTGCTACCGTACTCCAGTCTGGATGGCAGAAGGAGACTCCTTCTCAAAATAAATAAATATTTGGTATAATTCAGCAGTGAAGCCATCAGGTCCTGGGCTTTTCTTTACTGGGAGACTTTTTATTATGGCTTTGATCGTCTTACTTGTTATTGGTCAGTTCAGGTTTTGGATTTCTTCCCGGTTCAATCTCGGTAGGTTGTATGTATCTAGGGATTTGTCCATTAGTTCTAGATTTTCCAATTTATTGGCATATAGTTGTTCATAGTAGCTTTGAATGATCCTTTGAATTTCTGCAGTATCAGTTGTAATGCCCCCTTTTTCATTTCTGCTTGTATTTATTTAGATCTTCTCTCTCTTTTTTTTTTTTTCTTAGTCTGGCTGCAGAAATGTCAATTTTGTTTAAGTTTTAAAATTAACTTTTCAGCTGGGCACAGTGGCTCACGCCTGTAATCCCAGCACTTTGGCAGGCCAAGGAGGATGGATCACCTGAGGTCAGGAGTTTGAGACCAGCCTGGCCAATGTGGTGAAAACCCGTCTCTACGAAAATACAAAAATTAGCTGGACATAGTGGTGGGTGCCTGCAATCCCAGCTAATTGGGAGGCTGAGGTGGGAGAATTGCTTGAACCTGGGAGGCAGAGGTTTTGGTGAGCCAAGATTGTGCCATTGCACTCCAGCCTGGGCAATAGAGTAAGACTCAGTCTCCAAAAAATAAAAATAAACATAAAAATAAATTTAAAAAATTAACTTTTATTGATCTTTAGTTTTTTATTTCAATTTCATTTGTTTTCACGTTGATCTTTATTTTTTTCCTACTAATTTTAGGTTTGTTTTATCTTGTTCCTTAAGATGCATCATTAGATTGTTCATTTGATGTTTATTTATTGTAGTCTTCACTGTCTGGCCTTATTTGTACTTTTCCTTCTTGGAAAAGCTTTCCAGATATTTGAAAGGACTTGGGTGTTGTCATCTAATCTGTATCTTCTTTATGGGGCACCCCAAGCCCAATAACACTGTAGTTCTTGAAGACTTACAGAGACACCACATTGATGGTCTTGGGCAAGATCCAGGAGATTTCTCTGGATTACCAGGGAAACTCTTGTTCTCTTTCCTTACCTTCTCCCAAACATACAGAGACTATCTCTCTGTTCTGAGCCACGTGATGCTGGGGGTGGAGTGACACAAGCACCTCTATGTCCACCACTACTATGACTACACTGGCTCAGACCCAAAACCAGCATAGTGCTGTGCTTTGCCTAAGGCCTGCTGTAAAAACTCCCTGGCTACTACCTGTGTTCTCTCAAGGCCCTTGGACTCTGCAATAATCAGCAAGTGGCAAAGCCAGCCAGGCTTGTATCCTTTTCTTCAGTGTGGCAGTGTCCCCCAGGCCCTGGGTGGGTCTTATGTGCTGTACAGGAGTCATGGACTAGAGTCAAAAATATCAGAACTTTACCTAGTGTTCTTGTATTGTATTGTGACTGGGCTGGCACTCAAACCACAAGACACAGTCCTTCCCACTCTTCCATTCCCTTTCCAAAGGTACAGGAGTCTCACCCCTTAACCACCACCACCCCAGGCCATGAGGAGTATTGCCAGACTACTGCCAATGTTCCCTTATGGCCCAACGTCTCTTAAGTCAGCTTGTTGTGAATGCTGCTTGGCTAGGACTCACCCTTTAAGGCAGTTGACTTCCCTCTGACCTGGGGTAGGTCCAAAAATGCTGTTCAAGAGCCAAGTCTTAGAATTGGGGACCCCAAGAGCCTGCCTGTTGCTCTATCTTCATGTGGCTGGGCTGGTACTTCAGGTAAGAGATGGTCTTTTATTCTTTCTGTAAACCTCTTTGTAGAATCAACACTTTAGAATTTGCAAAGAGCTTTTAGAAAATCAGCGTTAGAATAAAGCAAATTAGTGAAAATACCAAGACTTATCAAATTTTCAAAACTTCATACAATTTTGGAAACCCATATTAATAACATATTCAAGCAAATATAACCCAAAGAATTTTAAACATTTCTAATTTTACAATGCTTCTTGTAAGCATTGTAAATAAGGCATAACAAAAAATAAGCCTAATATGTCTCTCTCAGGCTTACAGGGGACCATTTTGGGAGGTCCAAAACTTAGTTTGAGGTCAAAAGACTTAATTTTACAATTTTAATTATGCAAAGTTTGTCACATATAAAAGATTTAAGACATTTGAGCAAATTAGGATAGCAGCATAGTGTAAAATAATCATCATTCATTTAGCTAAAGTATAATTTAAAGATTTCAAAGATGCTGGCTGGGCTCAGTGGCTCATGCCTGTAATCCCAGCACTTTGGGGGGCCACGGCAGGAGGATTGTTTAAGCCCAGGAGTTTGAGGCCAGCCTGAGCAACATAGTTTGATCCCACCTATATAAAAATAAATGAATCAATGAATAAATAAAATAACTTTTAAATAACCTTTCAACTAAGCAAAATTCCCTTTTCTTTAACAAAAACCATGTTCTCATGCCTTTCTTACAACTTTCCATAGCAAAAATGCATCCTACTTTCCTCATACACAATTGTTTTTTATATATCACTTTTAATTAAATATATTAATTGAAATGTTAACTCTTAGTAACCCTAATCTACATTGAAAAATGAGGAATTAAGCAATTTTAATTGTTATGTACTAGGCACGTAGCCTGGGACAGAGAACAGAGCTGTAGAGAGAATTCTTGAAGGATCCAACACTTCCCAACATGGTCAGGAGGCACACCTGGGCCAGGGAATATGGGATCATATTCGGCTTGGTTCTGCTCTCTAGCTGGTGGGCCAGTTGCTGTGGACACATGTATCCCTGGCCTCATCATGGCCACTAATCTAGACACAAGAAAAGAAAGGCTAAAATCCAAAGATATAAGCTCACAAACAAGTTAAGCAAGTATCAAAAACATTACAGGAACAATAGGTTATGACCTTGAAACATCTATGAGAGATAGTATAAATTTATCTGACCAGTAGACTCAGGAAAAAATGTCTAAAGTAAATTCTGAAGATGTTTCAATTTTGCCTTCTTAGCAATTTTAAAACTGGTTTTATTTATAAAAGGTTGCTAAAGTCACATGAGCTTGAAAACATTTAGGCTTATTTGTTTAATTTATCAGCACTCATTTATTTATAAGCCAATTTGATGCCATGCAGACAATATATAAACAGACATGTAGGCATGTACCCATAAAAATGGAAAGGAGCATAAAGACTTTATAGCTTTAATTTAAATTTTAAATCATAAGTCACTAGTTTAAAAGAACAGTTAGATTTAGTTGTGCCTCTGTAAATGGAACAAGATAAATTTATCTGTCCCACATGCCAAAACCCTTACCAAGTTTTAGAGAAAACAGTGTAGCAAATTTACATTTCAAAGCACAGAAAGAGAATTTAAGCTTTTTAAAGGAGTTTGAGTGTGTTCGTTAGCGGAAGATTAAAAACGGATGCCAAGGTAACACAAAATTATAGGAATTTACCCTAGAATTGTATAAGGACACCAATTTTATTTAGATAGGTAGCTTTTACTTTAATCTCTGTTTTCCAGTTGAGGCACTGAGCTCAGGGTGGAGAAAACAACTAGAGCCAAAAACAAAAAACCATTTTCAGTTTCCAGAGCCTAATACTTATGTGAAAAACAAGCATACTGGAAGGTAGAACACCTAGATCAATAAAAACCAAGGATCTCATTTTTATACTAAATCTGGAGCCATCAAAAGAAGGAAACATCACAGGAACGGGCTGTGTGATGCTTCCACAGTACACCTTGCTTGGAGGATATTTCTGTAATGCTGGTGGGTGACCAAACACCTATTAGCTCACTCTTTGTTCAGCCCATTCCCCATGGGAGTTATATCCTTTAGTGTTGAGGTTTTCCACAGTCTCCAAGTGTTCAAACTGCATCTTTCTTATCTCATCACATAAAGAGTATCCCCTTGCAGTAATAACCGCTCACTGCAACTGCTGCCAGTCACCTCCAAAACTGCAGCCTTCACCAGGGAATTGCCAGTCATTGAAAACACAAAGGCCAAGTGTTCTCTCACAGTACAGTGTAATCTCTGGTACTGAAAAATGCCAAAGGATCAGGAAACTCAGTACAAAAGTGAAGAGCTTTACACTTGAAAGGAACCTGCCCATGACTTTTGGGATTCTATGAAGAAGACAGAAAACTCCCCAAAAATGGCGTGTAGTGCCTTTTTCTTATTCCTCAGAGGATCTCAGAGTTTCTAGAAATCTGCTAGATATATTTGTTTTATCAAAAATTGCAAAAAAAAAAAAAAAAAAAGCAAAAGTAGAAGGAAATGGGAGAGTCAGTCTTAGATAAGACATTCGGTGCGATTATAAGCTGTCCAAATTGTTGATAATGTTTTACATTTTTCTCAGCAAAAATTATGCCAAGTAAAGAAGTAGACAGAGGGACCAAACATAATTGCAAAGGGGATTCAGTAAACTGAAAACCTTTTCCAAAACAGGGTCTAAAAGAGAGACAGTCTTCCTGCCTCGGTCTCCCAAAGTGCTGGGATTACCGGTGTGAGCCACTGCATCCAGCTCCACAGAGCTCTTTAAAAAAAAAAAAAAATCAAGTATCTTATCAGATTTCAGCCAGGACAAGCAGGCATTATTCCTGGCTTTTGATTGGCCACTATCTTTTTCATTAATTTCTTGTTATAATTTTGTACCTAAATTTTTGCAGTAATGCTGCCTGAGCCAAATATTTCACTTTCTCTTTGGAAATAAAAAAGGCTCTAAATAATAAATAATTAATAAAATAATCTGATACGTTTGAAAACACTATTTCTCATAGTAGATGTTTGGGCCACCCTGAAAGGCATTAACAAGTGTTTGTTCATTTGAAGCAGGCAAGCCCTTTTGATTTTACTCTACTTGCACTGTAAATAATTATATATTTTGCATACCTCCTATATCTCCCTCCACAATTCTTTCCCCTCTTCCTTCAATTGTTTTATATATCATACAATCTATGTGCATTTTCTATGCTTCTTCAACTGTAAGTATTGTGAACTCTAAAATATCTATCAGCTCTAAAAATTAACTCTTATGTACAAGGATCTCATAGTAATAATTATATAAGTAATTTCTAGAAAAGACTATTTAATAGTTAATGAATACGTAAGGGATATGAGACACATGCAAAGCAATTCTTTTTTTCTTCCTTTTTGATACTGGATCTAACTCCTGTTGCCCAGACTGGAGTACAGTGGTGCAATTATGGCTCACTGCAGCCTTGACCTCCCAGGTTTAGGTGATCATCCCACCTCAGCCTCACAGGTACCTGGGATTCCAGGCACATGCTCCCATGCTAGGCTAATTTTTTTGTATGTTTTTGTGGAGATGGGGTTTTGCCATGTTGCCCGGGCTGATCTCAAACTCCTGGGCTCAAACATTCTGCCAATCTCAACCTCCCAAAGCGCTGGGATTATAGGCATGAGCCACCATGCCTGGCCAAAAATAATTCTAGTATTTATGAAAATGCTACAAGTATCAAAATGTGCTAAAGTAAATGCTATGAAGACTCAGAAGAAGGAGAGCTCAATTTGAACAGAGATTGTGGGTGAAATTTGACTTATGCCTTTAAAAAGAAGATGATCATTGATGTTGAGGAATGAATGAGGTCCACTGTTGTTAAAAGCTATTTGCCTACACTAAAGAATAGAAAAGAAAAAGGAAATGACATAATTTTAGACTCCTACAAGTGATTTTGATAAGATTTGAAGAAATAGAAAGGAGACAAAGTATCAAATTGAAATAGGACTTTTGGCCTAGAACAGAATCTAGCCAACAGTTTTGTAAAGGACCAAAGAAATAAATATTTAGATTTAGAGGATTACACAGTCTGTCCCACAGCTAGGTAACTCTGCCATTATAGTGTGGGGTGGAAAGAGGGTGATCCTCCCTATCATAATGGTCACCACCTGTACCTCTATAACATAGGACAAGTTAAGAAGAGAAAAACATACAAAGTTATTAACATGCATAAGTGATAGGGGCAGGAGGCAGACCAAGGCCTAGCCAGATAGAAAAGGGTTCCTGGAGAATCTCCATCCCACCCCACAGGTGTTTACACCAGATGCTTGGTGTAGATACGGGAAACTGCACAGGGGGCTTGCCTGGGCATGCCCTCAGTGAACTGAAGGCACTCATGCACTAGGGGAATGGGGTGGAGCCACCAAGATTCACACCTTATGCAGAGGGAGAGCCTGACCTCTTTAGCTTGTGTGTGGTGGCCCTGGTATTCAACTTGGGAGATGGAAACCTACTTGCAGGACCGTTCTCTTTGCTGAGAGCTTTCTTTTCTCTTAATAAATTCGTCCCTCAGCCTGGTGCAGTGGCTCACGCCTGTAATCCCAGCACTTTGGGAGGCCGAAGCAGGCGGATCACAAGGTCAGGAGATCGAGAACAACTTGGCCAACAGAGTGAAACCCTGCTTCTACTACAAATACAAAAATTAGCCAGGCGTGGTGGCACGTGCCTATAGTCCTAGCTACTAGGGAGGTTGAGGCAGAAGAATCGCTTGAACCCGGGAGGCAGAGATTGCAGTGAACCAAGATCGTGCCACTGCACTCCAACCTGGACGACAAGAGCGAAACTCCATCTCAAATAAATAAATAAATTAATTAATTAATTAATTCCACCTGCCTCACCCTTTAATGTTTCCACGTGCCTATTTCTTCCTGGTTGTGAGACCAGAACCTGGATCGACTGAGCTAAGGAGCAAAAATCCTGCATCATAAGCACAGGAGCTGTACAAATAATGAATAAACTCATAGAAGTTTCAGATAGTTGAAGTTTAAGTACTTTTCACTGGGCAGAGAAATTTGGTGGTGCTGTAAATGAATGAGTTTGAAGAATAGACAGTGGTTTGTAAATGATTCTCTTGGTATAGGAGGGTGAGATGCAGGACTGCATTGTGAACGAAAGGTTGTCTTATGCAGGTACAGAACCCTGGGTTACCTCTTGAAGCTGTCTTCAGGAAAATAGATGAAAAGTCTGGGCATAATGGTGACTCCCAATCTCCTCTCTTCTCCAGTGGTCAAACTTTTCTGGTTATTTCATGAGATTCCTAGGTAAGAGGTGTTAAGATAATTGCATTTCTTTTTGGAAAGAAGCTTTCTTGATAATATAAATAATTCCAGAAAGAGTTCTTCCTGGTGTTCAGGAAAAAAAAAAAAAGATGGATCAGCAAGGCAAGGGCGGATGGGTGGGAGACAGTCAGAGAGAGACCTTAGTTCTGAGATTTGTTTCTGAGGCTTTTCAATGTTCCTTAATTCAAAGCATTTAGCATGACAAAGTGCCATATTTTGGGATATCATTTTCTGTGCCCCAATAATAGCAGTGAAACAGTCATAGATTGACATAACCTAATGAATGGAGATTCATTTCAATAAAGATTTATTTATTTATTTGGCCCATGTGACATACTTTCCTAACTCTTGGCATAGACTGTAGGAGGGAGTTGCATGCCATTGTAGGAAAAAAATATGTAATTTTTTTTTTTCTCACCCATTACAAGGTTCCTGACTGAGGCACCTGTGAGAAGAGATTAACATGATGAAGCATACAAATTTATTATATAGTTTTTACATGAGATGAGAAACTACATAAAGAAATGAAGATCCAAAGAAATAGGCAAATCTTCTAGTTTAGCCATTTAGGAATTGGATTATTGTCTCATAAAACAGAGGGGCAACGATATCATTGCTTAATTATAATCTAGTATTTTTGTGCTTAGATTGAAGCGTGAACAGTCAAGCAGAAGTATGATTGGATAAAGGGGATACTATCTAATGGTAATAAACTGGGGGAATTTAGGAAGGCCTATTTGTTCAGATTATCTTCTGTGTCCCTGTATCTGCAGAGATAAGGACTTTCCTTTCCTCAGGTTATAGAGAGGACACCATTCAAATGAAACCCTTATGCTCTACTTTAGAAAAAGGGCACATAATTCTTTATGGCTTGCTTAGGGGAGAAGAATAGGAGAAAGTCAGAGAGACCTTCTTGTTTCTGCTGCTGTCTCAAATACCAATGTGCCATTTTTGAAGGTAGCATGTGCTGAACCCCATTGTCATTCTAAAAATGTTGACATATTTCAAGAAGACAAGCACGGAATCTGGAAATCCGGATGGAGTTGTGGATTGTACTTTGGTAGTAGCACATGGTTGAAAATAAGAGATATAAGAAAGATATTTTCTTTTCTAAAGCCATGTAAGTGATAAAAATTATAATTTTAAAGGTTATAGCTGTGTATAGACGATGCCCAACTTATGATTGACTTATGCTTTTTTTGACTTGAGAATTGTGCAAAAGCGATACAGTCAGGAGAAACTGTTCTTCAAGTACCCACACAACCATTCTGATATTCACTCTCAGTACAGTATTCAATAGATTACATGTGATATTGGATGTTTTATTATAAAATAGGCTTTGTGTTGAATGAGTTTTTTCCAACTGTAGGCTAATGTAAGCTAGGCTAAGCTATAATGTTCTGTAGGTTACGTGTATCCAGTGCATTTTGACTTATGTTACATTTAAGAAGAGTTTATCAGGATGTAATCCCAAAGGAATCGAGGAGCATCAATAGTTGCAAAATAGTTAACCAATAAGAATCAGTCAAAAGCATTGTTTAAGTTTTTACATTAGTTTGAAAGTAATTGATTTTTATTTTTAGTTATATCATCTAGAATCGCTTAGTTGAATTTTCAAAATTAAATGAAATATCAAAACAATTCCTAGATATTTTACAGTAATTTCTAAAATAAAGGGAAATTTTAATCTCATGGCAGTGATCATGTTTACTCTCTACTCTTCATGCAATTGTTATTTAAAAAGTCAAATTCATTGTATTATACACAATTGTTGTTTTTCCCTTAAAACAATATATTAGTTGTTATAGCCATGCACATAGTCCCCTGCAGTTTTAAATACAGTGTTTTAATTATTGATTTCATGTATCCATATTGGAAATTGGACTCGTTTTAAAAACAAGTTTTAGATAGGTACAGGTATGCATTTTTGCCAATAATATATTTCAAATATCTGTAGTCAGTCTTGTAGATTTCAGATGTTTTAGGAAGTAAAGATAGTTTTAATATAAAATCATAAACCAGTGGTTAAAATAAGTGAGAATGTCTAATAGTTTTGAAAGTCTGACATGCCAATCAGTCGCTGTGTGACAGATTCTTAGGAAGAAACCTATGTAGAGAAGTCCTTTTTAACTTGACTGTGTAGGAGGTAAGAAAGTGAGAAGCATTAAGTTGTACCTTTTTAGAGTAGAAAATGGAAATTGCTCTTTTCTAACATGTACTATGTACCAATATAGTGCAATACTTTGTTTGTTCATATATATAGGAAAACTGAGAGTGATCAAATAAATGCACATATTTCTTTCCATTATCAAATATGAATTAAAAGATCTTTTTGACTTATTTAATTATAGAATAGTAGAACAAGGAGTCTGTTACTTTAACATGGAAACTGAATTTCAGTGAAGTTAAATGACTTAATGAATATAGCAGGTAAGAAATGTCTGAGTTATCTTGACTCTAAGTCAACTGCTCTATTTGAGGGAAGTAATTTTTCTCCATCATACAAAGAGCATTTAGCAGATATATCCAATGGATTCAGTGTCCTTCCTTTCTGTTTTAAATATTGTCTGTATAATATTTTTAAAAATTTGGATAGAGGGCTATTAACCCTCACACATGCTTTATGTAGTAATAATATCAAGGCTCTCTGTTTTGCTCAGCAGTAATCTGATTCTCTAGCTGTGATAAACTGCTCTGCCTTTGGCCTTCTAGTTTAGCCATTTAGGAATTGGATTATTGTCTCATAAAACAGAGGGGCAATGATATCATTGCTTAATTATAATCATTATTAAAAGTTCTGAATCACGCCATTATCAGGAAAAGGGCAAGCTATGGTACTTGAATGAATGACTCACAAAGAACATTTCCATTTATTTTGTGTCAGAAAAAATAAAAGCACATTTGGAGTTTACATGCGAAGTGGGAGACAATAGCAAGCACTGGCTAAGAGCTTAGAATTTTGAAGCAGACAGAATCGTTCGAATTCCTACTCCAACATTTACTCATTGTGTAACCACAGAGTTTTCATCTGTAAAAATATGAACACAACTCTGAGTCTACTAATATTCTATAGTTTCTATATGAATAAAAAAACATTTTAATGTTTAACATATTGCTTGACATGTTAGCACTCAATAAATGGCAACAATTTAAAATAATACAATAATAATGATATTGATCTTAGTTATTTCAAAATGTCTTTAAATCCACTGATATTAAAGATCAATGTATCACCAGTCAGGCTGTTCTTTTATGCAAAAATATGCAACATTTTTGGTTTGGTGTTATCTATATAATACTCTAAATTTCAAATCGACACACTTATATCTTATTTCCAAAGTATTGAGCTGATTTCCAGAGATTGTAATGAATTCATTCATTCAATAAATATTCAGGAAATGTTTATTTTGTGCCAATCCCAATCATAGGAGAAATAAAACACAGTTTCTTACCTCCAGTAACTCTAGTAAGTGAGGGTGAGATGAACAAAACAGGTCTCAAATATTACTGGCATTAAATTACAGAAAGGCACGTCAGTGATTTTTTTTGTCAAACAAATCAAATGACTTAAGTGATAAATAGACTTTAAAAGGAGCTATTGCTGGGACTGAGATCCTGGAGAAATTCTACCTGAAGGAACCTGAGATGATGGGCTCTCAACCAGACCTTTCAAATTAGGAAGAGTTTTAACAGATAAAGAATGAATGAAGAGCATTTCAGATTGATAAAAATGAGTAAATATAAAGAGTTATAAAACTTTGTATGTTTATTTATAGAGTGATCTTATATAAATTTATGGCAAACAGAAATTACAAATGTTACATTAAACAGGAGATATAAATTACATATAGAGAAAAGCTAGAGTGAAAAGGAGTCTGAAATAGATAGCAAAGTGAGGGAAAATAGGAAATTTTCTGTTTTCAGGGGTGAAAAATATACATACTGAGGGGAACCTTATAGGTGTGAGAAATTCATTGTATCAGAGTCATATGAAATAGGCATGTCAAGATATGTCTGTGTTCTAGGTTCATGTCACAGTAAGAAGGGTGATGCAGCATCATTAATTGAAATAGAGAAGAAAAAGTGTGGTATTTATGAGAGAAGATAACATCCTTGTTTCAGAAATGTTGAAGTTTGGATGCCAACATGATACCCAAAAAGGCATAAGCAACAAATACAGTATAAAGACATATTTTATGCCACTCATGTTATATGGGAAACTAAATGATATTAGATGTTGTGAATGTTGAGACAAAGAGAAGGAAGGCACAAACTGCAAAATAGTTTCTTGGTGATAGAGAAGGAGAGAGGAACTAGGAAGTTAGAGCAATAGTTAAAGAACAAGAATAGCATAAAGCCTCAAAGAAAAAAAATAAAAAGTCCAAGAATAAAAAACAGTTAACATTATCAAATGTCACATTAAGTTCAAGCAAGGTGAGAAATGGGAAAATATTTGCAATTAGGGAGTCATTAGTGATTTTCAGAATAGAAATACCAGCTAAATGATAAGGTAAAAATATATTTCAAGGACTAATGATTGAGTAAGGAGTAAGGCAGAAGACTCAGTAATGATAGACTCTTATTTTCAGAAATATGGTAGTTCAAGGTAGTAGAAATGTAATTCTAGTCTAAATATAGAGGAAATCTCCAGCCAGTAGGAAACTACAATTTCATAGTAATATAAGATATATATATATATAAATACAATAATAGTGTAAGAACAAGCAATAAAAATTTATATAATCAGTTCTAGGAGAAGAAATAATTCAATCATGAATTATTCTACAAGAATTCACTGAGTACCTATTATGTTTCCAAGACTGTGCTAGATACTGAATATACAAAACTATACTGAGTACATATACCAGGTAAGACAGAAACAAAATAAATAATTATAGTATAATATGATGTGTTATTTTGAAGACACATATACAAGCTATAAATACGTATAAGAAAATGTCTCTAAGTCTGCCTGTTGTAAATGGGGGAATGAATGAAAAAGGATTCCAGATGAGGCTTCAGTTGACTTAAATCTTAAAGAATAAAGAGATATTCATGATTTAGAGACAAGAGTAGAGGTAAACTAAGTAGAGGGAGGAGCTTCTGCAATGACTTGGATTTACAATGGAGTATAGCAGTTTGAGAAGTTCCAAGTCTCCCAGTATCAGGATAGAGTTTGGTAAATTAAGCAGGGACTACAAAGTATTTTGAAATTATTTCACAGACCAAGACCCATCATTGAAAGATTATAATTAGAGAGATTCTACAATGTTTGGCATGTTTAGAAAGATCAGTGAGTCTGTGCGAGAAGTTGTATTGAGAGTGGATAATAACAGAAACAGAAAAAAACAGTGAGACAGCTATTGAAAAAAATTATATTAACCATAATGAGGGCTTGAATTAAGATGGCACTAGAAGGGAAAAGGTAAGTCTGATAAATATTTATGATGAATTTCATGTTGGGAGGTGAGAGAGTTAACAATCTGATGCTGAATTGTTTGTTGTAGTTTTTTCTCCCCCTTGTGTGACTTGATTAAATAATGTTTACATTAAGTTAGATTAGTAGCGATAATTCTGGGAAAATATATCGATTTGGACTTGCTGAATTTTTGCAGACCATAGAGCATCCAGGTAAACAAGTCTTTTGGTGAGTTGGAAATATGTGTTGCATACATAAAATAAATTTTGTTTAGGAATGCATTGTGGGAATCATCAACATATAGGTATACATGGGAGAGAGTGAAAAATGAAATGGGTTTGACAACAGCAATAAATGATTCTAATAAAGTCTAAGACAAGATGTAGGAAAACAGTGCATTTGCGCAGCATATTTGTGTTGAATTTATCCTGCTCAAGATACTATATTTTCTCCGTGAAGTAGAAAGAAAGATAATCAAGGGTAAAATGAGAATTCAAGATGTCACATGAAGATGTGCTATAGTTGTTGCTGGAAAAAGTACAATAGCACAAACTAGAGACAAATAAAAGGAATGAAAGACTACAAAGGAAATAGCATTTTATCTTGTGGCCATTTAGGTAATTTTATGCACTTGGTTCCTACAAGACAAGAACAAAAGGAGATATTACAGAGTGGGTAAGAGGGGCATTTTAAAGTTTATCTCATATACTCCTGACCTTTGAATTAAAATGAGACACAGGGTTATTTTATAAAATAGTGTTAGTGATACCCCGTAAGTTTCTAAGGAGTTGAAAGAGATTTTTAGGAACCACTAGGATAAATAGTTCAAGTACAACTTAAAGACACATAAGTAAAGTTTACTAAGATAAAGCAAAAGATTTGTTGCTCTTTAAGTTTCTTCTTCACTCATAATTTTTAAAAGTTGCACACTTTGGTTAAAAATCTTAACTAACATCAAAATCATGTGAGACTACTAAAATGTGGGGTATAAAAGATGGCACTGTGAAGGAAACAATGCTTCTGCATATCACCACTGGAGCCACTGCTATTTGCATGAGAAAGACCAGCTGCATTTCCTTGCTAACTCAGCATATCAGGTTGGGAGTCCTCATTACCTTTAAACAGTCAATTAAAAGAATATACTAAGAATATACTTAGAAGGGAAAACCATCTGTTCTTACAAGAGATGCAGAAATACATGTCTAGCAAAGTTATAATTTGGGCTTTGAGTTCTAGAAAATATTGGTTAATAGATTTATAGCATTTGACTTCACATCTCACAAATAATCACATAGCACAACTAGGAGTCTAGGTCTATGACCTGGTCAGGGAATACTGTACACAATGCTGCATGATCACTCACTGTGGTCTCAACAGTTGCAGCACTTTTTTTTAAATTTTCTTTTCTACAGTCAATGAAAATTTATTTCAAAATGGCTTTACTTCTTCCTTCTACCAAACATCTATCTATATCCTTCAACCAATCTATCTATCCATCCATCTATCCATTAATCCATCTATCCATTTACAATGCATCTTCTGTCATCAAATAGCTATCAATTTATGCAATTCTTATTAAACTCTAGACACTAAATGTAACTATTTCTTCTGAATCCAAATATTCATCTAGGTTTGACTGGGAATGGTGAATTTAACATCTGTTTAGAAGCAATTTTATGACATTTATAACTAAAATCATTTTAGGGACTAGGGAAAATACTTTGATGGTGAATGATTCTGCATATTGAAAATAGTTGCTCTAAAAATCAATAGACACCAATCCTAACCCAACATGTCTTTATTTTTAATTTTTTAAAAATTTTATATAGTCTGGATTTTAGACACTGGATCTTGTTCTGTTGCTCAGGATGGAGTGCAGTAGATATTCACAGGCATGATTGTAGCACACTATAGTCTGGAATTGCTGACCTCAGGAATCTTTCTGTCTCAGCTTCCTGAGTTGCTGGTGCTTCAGGTGCACACCATCATGCCTGACTTGTGCTTTTATATCTGGTTTGTGCCTGTGTGTGTGTGTATACATACATGTATATATATGTCTGTAAGTTATTTTGTCTCTGTTAAACTAATGTAAGCATATATAAGTAAATACATATAAAATCAAAGCAATTCAGTTTTTTATTTTCCAATGGAAAACAGAATTCTAGATTTGTTGTTGTAAAGTTCTTCACAATAAAAAGTAATACATCTCAGTAATACTATGTAAGACTTCTAAACACTTCTCTTTCACCATAACATCCAAGATTACACTGTTCATCCATCTCATGGAGACAATATTATAATAGTGCATATTATTTTTTAGATGAGAATGGGCACAACAATATGTGTTTCCTTTGATTACCACACAATTATCTTTTATTTTACTTGTAACTTGTATTTAATTACTCTACATATACCACATACATATTATAGTCCTGTTCTAGACACTGGTGATGCACATTTGGCCAGGCGCAGTGGCTCACGCCTATAATCCCAGTGCTTTGGGAGGCCAAGGTGGGCAAATCGCTTGAAGTCAGTAGCTTGAGACCAGCCTGGCCAACATGGGAAAATGTTGTTTCTACTGAAGATACAAAAATTAGCTGGGCATGGTGGCACGCACCTGTAATCCTGGCTACTCGGGAGGCTGAGGCTGGAGAATCACTGGAACCCAGGATGCAGTGAGCCAAGACTGTGAGTGAGTGAGACTCCATCTCAGAAAAAAAAAAATTAAACTTCATGGAGCACACATACTCAAAGGAGCACAGACATCAATTTAGATAGTATAGCAGAGACAATACTGTGTTTTCACCAAATATGTGATCTCCCTACTGGCATACATAAAGACTACATTAACCTGCATCCTTTGTAGTTATGTTGGGGTCATGTGATGAAGTTCTAGCCAAAGTTATGTTGGCCAAATTAATGCATATAATGTAGAAGCACATCCTTGAAAACCATGCTTGATACTTGACATTCTATTGTCTCGTCCGCATAGATCTTGAAAGCCTTACAATGAAGATGCCAGATGTATCAGACAGAAGCATACTGGATTCCTGAGTCTCCAGTTGGAAGAAAGCTTTCTGACACACACTGTAATATCAGTACAAATGAGCAACAATTATATTAAGTCACTGAGATCAGGAGGTGCTTGCTATAACAGTTAATACTAACAGCAGTAATGCAAACAGTGTGGTTATAAGATGAAGACATCAAGTTTTTTTTTAAATGCAGTAAATTCCAAAGTCTGAAGCTGATGTCAGCACTAGTAAGGTATATATATAAAGGAAAAAAGAGTACAGTGAGTGTTCTTGACCTCTTCAGGTAGCTAACCTTGAACAACATATATTTCATCTTTATATTTACATGATTTTCATTTAGTGAGAAATAAGATGCTGCATCTGCTCACAAATGGATAGCCTCCTGGGGAGTATAGTTCTCCCATGGGTGTGTACTCTGAGAATACAAGTTATAATAAAAAGTGACTGGAATGGATGTCAGCAGGTTCCTTTATATGTTCCAGCAAAATATTCTAAGTAAAGAAAGAAGCAATATAAAATATGAATCAAGTTTCATAAGAGTACTTTTTTCCACACAAAGCATAAATTTTGCCCTGCAATATGCAGTTATAAAATCTTTATCCTAAGAGGAAGGAAATAAATCAATGTATATAATATAATGTTATTTATGTACATTGTGGCATGTAAGGTTCACAAAAACTTTATGCTATGTTATTCCTACTGAGGAGAAACAATGGGTCACATAAGTCAAATAATTTACTCAAGATTACACAATTTTTAAGAAAGAGTTAAAACCAAGTTAGTCTGAATTTCAAACTCAGTTTCAAATTATCGCTTTTCTCTGTTAGTGTCAAGCAATATTTTAAATTCACTAACTGGTGAGAACATTTTACTCTCATGTGGGTTAATGCCACTGCCTATATTTTGTTCATGACTTTTTTTGAATTTGGACAGTAAGATTGTAGGTGCAAGAGGTAAGTTCCCTTTAAATAGTTTTTCTAATTATGAAAGACATTAGTAGATGTAAGCTTTATCTTTATTTAGAGAGTGGACTAGTCAGAATACTGATATTAACGTGAACCATTAATATTTGATTCTGATAATTGGTGCAAGAATTTCAAGTTTGACATGAAATTTTAGTCACTTACTGACTGTATGACTATTTTAAAATGAACGATTTTATTTGCCAATTACATATTTACCACATATATCCTGCATTGTTTTTTGTTCTATAATAAAATCGTCCCTGTTATTTACCAGCTTCTAATACCTAGGAGCTACATATCTAGTTTCTTTTTGTTTGGAAATACTTGATGCCCAGGGATACTTGAAGCCAATTCTCTTTTCCCTAGTAATGGGGACAGCAAAACCTGGAAAAACAAAGCCCCAGATCTTCATTCTACATGATTCATACTTCTCTCCTATGATACTTTAGCCAGAGTAGGGAAAAAGTAGAATAAGTGGACTCATTGATGGGTTTTTACTACAAATACGTTGAGTAAATAGCTAAATGTGTGTAGGAGGAGGAAGAGGAAGTAGAAACAAAACACTTGGAGTATACTCCAACAAAGTAAGTCCCTGATGAATTGTTGTCTGATCACGTTTTCCTCCTATCTTTCAAAAAAAGGAGATCCCTAGAAAACATCTTTTACAAACAAAGCTGTTCTTTTTTTTTCTAGATGTAATTTTTTTTCTGATGTGAAATATAAAGCTTCGATTGTATTTTATACTGTCAAATTAAATATTATGGTATATTAATATATTTGCATAGCCCAGCAGAAAAGCACTGCTCTTCTTTACATATGTACCTCCTTGTCAAAAGCAAATATTTATAGAATGACAAGGCTGAAGGTGACAGCTTCTTTACTCTTAAAAATTTGACAGTTTTTCCTAGGGAAGTGACAAATAATGAAGCTTCATCGTTGATGCTTAGTAAACAGGAGAAGAAAGCTTTCCTGTTATGAGAATTATCTTTAAAATTTCTCTTTGAGTGGGCATAGAACAGTACATCATAGGATAGCAATGTTAGGTCACATCATCCTGCTCAGAAACCTTGAATGACTTCAGAGTAAAGTGATAGCTTTTTAGTATATCATTCATATTCCTTTAAGGCGTAGACTTCTTTTTCTCCACACTCAACCCTAACTTCTTTATCCATTACTTGTTTCTACAGTATAGTGGGAATACCTTCCAATCTGTAAACCCAAAGCATAGTTAAACAACATTGTGCCAAAGCGTAATCTAAAATGCACACTCTCAGCCGCATTTCTTAGCTCAAATCTGGATTAGACTAAATGAGGTTACTGTGGAAAAATAATTTTCTTACCTAATAAGAGAGAGACTATGCTACACTTTCCTCATTTTAACTAGCAGTATCTGAAAATGGACAGCACAATAATATTTCTGTCCTGTATAAAATCAAGGCTCTATAATATATATAAAACTCATATTTCAAAAGGAGCTATTTATCACTAGATTTCTCTTATAACAATGAAGTTATTCTTTCAAAAATATAATTTCCAAATATGCATTCTTGGAAATTAAAATTCAATGTATTCTTAATTTCATGAATTTATATTCTTTGAAATTAAAGTTCTAATAACGTTTATGATTTTCATCCCTCAATCATTTGTAATTGTTTGATATGAAACTCTCATATAATAGTTGTTCAGGTGTGTTGGTTCAACTATTCCCCCAGATGACATTCTCAGCCCTAACTAGCTGGAAAAAATTATTTCCCAGTCATGGTAAGCTTAAGTACAAAATATTATGAGAACAAAATTTTTTTCCAATTAAGAAATAAAAAGCTTCTGGAAGAAAATTGTGTTTATATGTGTGTGTGTGTGTGTGTGTGTGTGTGTGTGTGTGTGTGTGTGTGTGTTTTTACTTAAAGGAACTTTTTACAAGCCTCATATTTGAGGAGTTCTTTGTGCAACTTAATGACTCATAGGTAACTCCAAGGAATTAGATGCTATTATATCTTTTGTGTGAATAAGATTTATAGTGCTTGAGTATAGTTGTAGTTAATAATGATATATGTAGATTTGTGGATTATCTCTGGCTTTTCTTCTTAAAAGAGATAATATTAGTTTCTATTTTTAAATTAATCTATATTTCTGAACAAAGTTTCTAGGCTTTTGCAACTATACATTTTATAGAGTTTAGAAACTTTTTGACATAAAACTTTTGACATTGCCTTAGAAACAAAGGGTATAAGAGAAAATTATTAGTTTTCCATACAAAAGTGGGAGTCTTTTTAACATTAAGGTGTTGATTTCATCTGTTCCCCAGAAGATGAATTGGCTGGCTCACTTCTGAAAAATGGGTAACTTTAGCTCATAAACTGTAAGAAACATTCAACTACATATTTGTCTTTACATTGCCTTCTTGGAAATGTTGATCAAAATCTGCACTTTATACATTGAGTAAGGAATTAAAACCCTGTTGTAAAGAGTCCATGTGTTGTATCACAGATGGTCCACAATCATCATGGTTTGGGGCTAAGGTAAGGTGTTATGGAACACCCCAAAATTTAATTGGACCTTGAAGAAATGATAGGTTCTAAGAAATAAAGATAAAATAAAAAGTGTTTCAAGCAGAAAAAATGGTAATGAGCAATGTATTAGATTTGGTTAAACGCTCTTTGTGAACTATTTTTTTCCTCAAGTACTAAGTAAAGGGCAGATTCTCACATTATTATTTTTTACGTGAACAATTTGGGGTCATAGTTACTTATACACTGGTGTTATTTGGCTGTATTCCCACCCAAACTTCATTTTGAACTGTAGTTCTCATAATTCCTACTTGCCATAGGAGGGTCCCAGTGGGAGGTAATTAAATCATGGAGGCTGTCACCTCCATGCTGTTCTTGTGATAGTAAGTTCTTATGAGATACGATGGTTTTATAAGGGGCTTTCCCCCACTTCACTCTGCACTTCTCCTTGCTGCTGCCATGTGAAGAAGGGCATGTTTGCTGCCACCTCTGTCATGATTGTAAGTTTCCTGAGGCCTCCCCAGTCCTGTGGAACTGAGTCAATTAAACTTCTTTCCTTTATAAATTACCCAGTCTAGGGTATGTCTTTGTTATCAGCATGAGAACAGACTAATACATACACAAAGCAGTGTTTTAAGAAGATTAATCAGGTTCAGAATAATCTCAAAACTTAAGATCAAGCTGAGAGTCAGACTACTTTTTAAATAATTAAATAATCTAAGCATAAAACGATGATATAATGATGACATACAAAGTGGCAGCAGAACAGAGATCAACACAGTGATTCAAGTTGCAATTTAAAGAATTGGAAGAACTTGGTGACTCATTCACTGTGGGCTGCAAGTTTTAGTCTAAATGCCTTGGCAAATTGTTATTTTAACAGAAGGCAGGAGGTTAAAGTGAAAAATATATGGACAAGACAGCTTGTTAGAAAATAAATGTTTAACAAATGGTGAAAAAGTTGTTAGAAGATTAAAGCTGTAGATGTTTCCAAAAGTGATAACAAAAAGACTTGATAATATTGGTGTACAGATAATAAAAGCTTTATAAGACTTATTACCTTATATGTCCTTAATTATTTATCCAGCTCTTTAATTTTTGAATTTAGGGTGAGGTACATGCTTCCCAATTTCAGGCCCTGTTTATATGTGTATAGGACATATAAATTGAATTAAATTAAAAGATAATTTAAAATACTGTAATTTTGCTTAAATATTTCACTTTTCCCTTATATATTACTTTCCCTCAAAATATCTTAGGTATTGTCCTTTCTAATTTCTCTCCCTTTGAAATATTGTGTTCTGGAGCAGATTTTCAGAACTTTCCAGACTGAACAGCTTGCAGTTCATATTAAGGGAAATATTTGTAATCTCCTGGGTTACTAAACAACCTTCTTGTCCTCATAATTCTTAGAAAACATGTGTTCCTTCCACTTATCAATTTTTGATGTCATGAGTTCTTTAGTTAAATAGGGCTTTTTGAAGAAAATTTGGCAAATATAAAATGTACATAGAAGATAAAATTTTAATCATCGCCACAACCATGCTTGGAAATATTTTTGAATTTTTTTATTTGTGTGAATGTAGTTGTGTTTGCATATATGCAAACTGGAGTTTTGCAGTATAGATTATTCTATGTACTCATATTTTCAATTAATCTTGTAAATTTGTGATATTTAAGCTAATAACCCTTGAAGACATGATTTATAACTGTGACTTAGATAGCCATGTTACTCAGTTTCCCTCCTCCATTTCTATTTCTTTTCTAAGACTGCTTCTATAGCATCTATTAGGAAGACTCTGGGCGAAGTGACCTAGAAACCCTGGTGGTTATTACTTTGACCAGAAAGTAGATAATAACCAAAACTGCAAAACTGGGCCAATTTCTTTTTTCCTGCTTTCCTGGTTTCTTGCTTTCCTTATTTCCTTCCTTCCTTCTTCCTTCCTTCCTTCCTTCCTTCCTTCCTTCCTTCCTTCCTTCCTCCCTCCCTCCTTTCCTTTTTTTTTTTTTCTTTTTTGAGACAGTCTCACTCTTTCACCCAGGCTGTAGTGAAGTGGCATGATCATAGCTCATTGTAGTCTCTAATTCCTGGGCTTAAGGAATCCTCCCTTCTCAGCCTCCCCAGTAGCTGGGACTACAGGCACATGTCACCACACCCAGCTAATTTTTAAAAACAATTTTGTACAGACGATCTCTCACTATGTTGCCCAGGCTACAACTTGTTTCTTTATTGCATGCATAAAAATACCTTTAAAAAACAGATAAAATTGCTCTACATTGAGAAAAAATGAATAAACTAGAGAGAAAAAAATAAATAAATTCTGGATGAAAGAGAGAGGCAAGGAGACAGAGATTTAATAGAGAGAGAGAATCACTGACAGAGTCAATGTAAACTTATTGTTTCCTGTGATATTTCCAAATCCTGTTTCTTATTTTTCCTGTTAGGGTTGACAGATTTAGCAAATATAAGTACAGGGCATCCAGCTGCAATTTGAAATTTACATAATTAATCGAGTGTTTAGCATAAGTATAGCATAATAGTGCAATATTTGGGACATAGTTATGGTAGAAAATTATTTGTTGTTTATTTGAAATAACTATGGGGCACCCTGCGTTTTGACCACTCTTAACCTGGTATCCTTCCTAAAAGGCAATTTTCATTTAAGCTAGAGGTCTCTTAGGTTCTCCTTAAGGAGAAAAACTGTTGCTGCAACTGCAGCACACATTTCACTGTATGTTTACACCTGGTTTCTTGAACTACAATATTTCACAATCATTATAAACTTATGATTCTTCCACTGGCTAATTTCTGTAATCTCCTGGGTTCCAAGATAATAACCACCTCACAATTTTTTCTTCTTTATTTAATGGCCTTTTAAAAAAGAAAACCCTGAAACTTCTATCTATTTCTTGTCATTTTCTATAGGTCATAATTCTGTGGCCTTCTAGTCCTTCTTTTGAAAATATTTCTCAACAATATATGTGATACTTGTTATAACTTAACATGAAAAGAAATAAACAGGATGTTAAAAACTTGAAGGTAAATGTTTTGTTTATTTTAAGAAACACAATTTTTTTTCTTTACCATTTTCTTCTCAGCACCTGCTTGACTTCTCACAGTTCTCAGTATGTTAAGAATGTGGGCATTTTTGACTGCACAGGTGGTATTTGCTTTAATGTTGAAATAAAAAATAAAATACTTTGCTACTTTTCTTTAGGTTTTCCTTATAATGTGTCCATATGCCCTGACTCTTTAACTATTCACGTTCATGAAATCGAGATGTAAAATGTTTAAGCTATGCTTGGAATTCTGTATAAATTTAGGGAAAGGCATGCCACCAAGTGGTTTCACTGGTAGGTGACTGGTGAAATGGAGGCTTGAACCTCGCTTTGTGATGAAAGACATGTACTTTCTGTGTTTCTTTTAACTATGAGAGCAAGGGGCTCTCAACAAAGATTGTAGATTGTGCATATGGCACCTAAATAGAAAGCATGCTACACTCTTGAGTGTTTTGAAATGTTCTCTGGTAGTATACGACATAGATAACATGGATGTGAATATATTACCTTTTAGCCAGGATAATTAACTATACTGTTAATATTCTCTTTTTGGGAATGTCCATTTCAGGTGAATCTTTCTTTAAAAACATCCTGGGGTGTATAATTGTCTTAAATTGTGAGTGCCTAGGTGCCAAGGGTAGATTATTTTTTCTGCCCTCTACTGCAGTGTCTTTTCAATCTAAATACATCCAGAAATGAAGAAGAAAAAAAAAGTTTCAGTTTTTCAGTTTTTCAGTATTTTAGCATACTTTCCTAACTTCCCCTCAAATGGATAAAGAGTGATACAGTTACAGAGAAATTTAACGTATTAAACAGTATTTGTTCATATCTTTAACCTTGAGGATGAAAAGTAAATGTGCTCTTTTGCTCCCTCTGAACAAACATGCACTACTTATATTCACATATATGCACATACACATCTGTATATATATATTTACACATTTATCCAAGAAGTGCGTTTGACCACTATTCTAGCTTAGAGAAAGATCCTGAGTTGGTGACATTCATTTTCATATATATTCAGGTGTTTGGCAGTTTCTGTTCTATACAACCATTCCACTAGATGTCCAGCACTCTACCTTTTATCTCAGGCTATCAACAAAAGGAATGCTGTTTGGCCAAAGTAGGATGGTGGCTGATACGGTTTGAATGTGTTGTCCTCTCCAAATCTTATGTTGACATGTAATCCCCAGTGTTAGAGGTGGGGCCTAGTGAGAGGTATTGGATCATAGAGGCAGATCCCTGATGTAGTGCCACCCCCAGGCTAATGAGTAAGTACTTTCTCTGAATTTAAGGGAGATCTGGTTGTTTGCAAAGCCTAGTATCTTATCCCTTCTCTCGCTTGTTCCTGCTCTCACCTTGTGATACACTGGCTATACTTTAACTTCCACCACAATTGAAATCTCCCTGAGGCCTCACCAGAAGCTGAGCAGATGTTGGCACCATGCCTGTACAGCCTGCAGAACCATGAGCCAAACTGAGCTTCTTTTCTTTATAAATTACACAGTCTCGGGTAATTATTTAAACCAATGCCAGAATAGACTGACATGGTAGCTATATTAGTTTCCTATAGATAATGTAATAGGTTAGATATAAATTAGGTGATGTATATATAGGTGACATTGTAAAGGTAATATCCTGAGATAAAAGCCACAAACTCAATGGCTTGAAACAACAGAAATTTATTTTCTCAAATTCTGTAGGCCAGAAGTCCACAAAGTTGTCCACAGGTTAACATTTCCTCTGAAGACTCTAAAGGAGAATGTGTTCCTTGCTTTTTCTATCTTCTGAGAGATGGTGGCATTCCTGGGCCCATGGCTATATCCCTTCAATCCCTGCCTTCATCCTCACAATGCCTTCTGCTCTGTGTCATCTCCCTCTATCTTTCGCTTTGATTTTTCATGTTATTTAGGGCCCACCAGAATAATTCAGGACGATTCTCTCACTTAAGAGTTTTAACTAATTACATTGACAAAGACTCTTTTCCACAATAAGGTATCACAAGTTTAAGGGATTGGAATGTGGTTACAGCTTTGGGAACTATTTTTTTAGCCTATTGCAGCGCCTAGTTAGACCTAAAGCTACTGATAAGTATCACTCTAACAAGGCAGTAATATTATGTGACGTTTTGACTGTTACCAAGAGGATCTTCATAAGGCCAACTAGAAAGAAAACTAATGGTTCTTTGACACGCACACCATATGACCCATTCAGGTGAGGGTTGATTGGTTTCTGGATTCCAACTGATGTGTTGTGTAGGCACTGGGTACTGGTGACAGAATCCACAAGAGGATAACTTGTGAATCTATGGCTACTGACTCAAATCCAGTTCACTTAAAAAAACTATTTGTGTCCCTCATCAACTTCTTCCTCATCATATCTCCACTTTCACTTTCTGACTTTGAAAATCTTTAACTTGTCTTGAGAGTTACGGGTTAGACTTGTCTTTAGAGTTAGGGATTAGGTCCTAATTTTTTGCTCCTAGTCATCACGTGTTTCTCAAACATTTATGGACCCAACTTCTGTGAGTGAGAAGCAAATCTCCCCAAACCCATATTAATATATAATATTTTATAGAAATATATTCATTTCACTATATAAACAAACCCAGAGAATAGCAATCAGGTTGAATGAAAGTGACTAGCAATACAATGATCATTGCTAAACAAAGAAAAAAATATTTTGTATAATAATCAACATGATTACTTCATGATAATAAATCTTCCCAAGAGGACTATAATATTTTTTAAGATTATAATTTGACAGTTTTGATGAACATTAACTAGTGAAATAGTTAAAATAATCTGTGAGCTTTGATGATTTTGAAATGTTCAGAATTATTTAGAATTTTAAAAGATCAATGGTGATAGAAAATATATGAGAATATGGAATATGTGCTGCTTCAGGAAAACTATGAAATGTTGTTTTATAACTAAAACCATATTAATTAAACTTATCTTAAAAAACTTTACTAAAGCCTCTAGTTTATTATGATTAGGCATAGTTACAACAGAAAAAATAGGACAAACTATGCCATATTTTGCAAAAACTTTCTAAGTTCATCTTGGGCTAATTTTCTGCATTCTAATTTATATTAAAAATAAGTTTTATTTGTTGTCTTTGAATATGGCAGTTGTGTTTTTCTTTTCTATATGTCATCCAAATAGATATTATTCAATTATAATAAATTTATTTAACAGGACCTTTTCTTCAGTATAATCAGGTACGTTCAGTACACACTATGCCTGCTCAAAATTATTTCACAGCCTATACAGAGTAGGGAGATAACTAAAACACAAATAAACATCTTGATTTTGTTTAAGGAAGTAAGAGGAATTTATCGTAAGTATACAAATGTTGCCAGTCACGGTGGCTCACGCCTGTAATCCCAGCACTTTGGGAGGCTGAGGCTGGCATATCACTTGAGGTTAGGAGTTTGAGACCAGCCTGGCCAACATGCTGAAACTCTGTCTCTACTCAAAATACAAAAATCAGGCAGGTTTGGTGGTGGATGCCTGTAATCCCAGTTACTCGGGAGGCTGAGGCAGGAGAATTGTTTGAACCTGGGAGGCAGAGGTTGCAGTGAGCTGAGATTGTGCCAGTGCAGTCCAGCCTGGGTGACAAGAACAAGACTCTGTCTCAAAAATAAATAAATAACTACAGATATATCTTGAAGAAATTATGAGATATAATTTATTCCTATATCCAAGGCTGCCCTTGCGTCTTCCACCTCTCCTTCCCTTTGTTATGACCCCATTTGGCACAATATGGGATCCTATTACCAGCAGTAATTGCTCTGTTTTTCTTAGGAGCTTTACTTTCTTCATTCTCATAAACCCGTTGGCAAAAACAGGCTTCATCTTTTAGTATAGATAACCAAAGGTGGAAAATGGTTCTTTATCCATACACTAATCATCAGGGAGGATTTTGGCACACTTGGTTGAGCTTCCCATCTTTGAACAGATTGAGTGTGTCTGTATGGGCAGAGCGGCATTGCTCAGTGATAATAGCTCCACAATGATCACGTGGATCAAGTGGGAGAGAGGCCGTTTTGAACGGAAGATTGTTAGCAGACATTTCTGCATGTTCCCACCATTCTGCTCATCAGCACTAGTCCATTAGTCTTGAACATAGTTAAGTCTTGGCCTTCTTTTCAGACATGTCACGTCCACTCCTTCCTCCTAAGGAATTTTGCCTTTGGATGAGAAAACTATGTAAGAAAAAAGGAAAAAAATAACTCTATTTTACATTTGTTATTCAAATTAGTCCTAATATATTATTCTCTCTCCTTACTATATACTTTAGCTGAGTTGCTTATTTTCTTCTGCTGCACCAATGCAATAGCCTTTGGAAAGGGATGCCTCCTTCTGATTGAAACCTTTCTAAACACAGATACCATCACTATCTCAGATCAAATGTAGATATTTCAAGACCTCACTCTTAAACATTTCATAGATTCTCATGTCTTATTCTAACTGTTGAGAAATTTTCAGTTAACAATAAAGGAGAGGAATCTTTGTGAAAATATTCAAAAGCAAAATAAATCACGTAGTTTAGCAAACAGGTGACTCAGAAGTTATGATTAGAAACATTGCAAAAGGGTGGTTTGTATGTGGGAAATTCTTTATCAGTAATTTCTCATGGCATTCATTACTGATAATTTGTATTATATTTAATTTGTATGTATGCTCCATCTGTCCTACCAGACAGCACCTCAAGGGCAGGATCCAGACAATTGACATTGAACCATTTTGAAATTTAACATCTGAAGTTGCATTAAATGTTTTTTGTCTGTTTGTTTTTGTTTTTAAAGAAAGTAAAGAAATAAAAGAATGGCTACTTCATAGGCAGAGCAGACAGGATTCGCACTAAATAGATTTACAACGTATGGTAAATGTGAAAATGCTCAACATCATTCATTTGCATTTAGAGAAATGCAAATCAAAACTACAATGAGATATCATCTCACCCCAGTTAAAATAGGTTTTATCAAAGACAGGCAATAACATGCTGTCAAGAATGTGAACACTTGCATACTGTTGATGACAGTGTAAATTAGTACAACCACTATAAAGAATACTGTAGAGGTTCCTAAAAAAATACCTAAAAAAGAACTACCATATGATCTAGCAATCTCACTGTGGGGTATATACCCCTCAAAAAAAAAAAATCAGTATATCGAAGATATATCCACACTCCCTTGTTTACTGCAGCACCATTCACAATAGCCAAGGTATGAAATTAACCTAAGTAGTGTCCATCAATGGATAAATAGATAAACAGAATGTGGTACAAATACACAATGGAATATTATTCATCCTTAATGAAGAATGAAATTCTGTCTTCTGCGATAATGTGGATGGAACTGGAGGATTGTTAGATTAAGTGAAATAAGTGAAGTGCAGAAAGACAAATGTTATATGTTCTTACTCATATGTGGGTGCAAAAAAATATTGAACTTGTAGAGATAGAAAGTAGAATGATAGATACCAGAAGGGGGGAAGAGAATACAGAAGAGGTGGTTAATGGCTACAAAATATAGTTAGATAGAACAGTATCTAGTGTTCAGTAGCACAAAAGGGTGACTAAAGTTAACAATACTTCATTGTATATTTCAACATAACTAGACAAGTGGAATTGGAATGCTCATAACACAAAGGAATGATAAATTGGGTGGTTTCCCAATCACCTTTACTTGATCATTACACACTATATACATATCAAAATGTCATATGTACCTGGTAAATATGTACAACTATTATGTGTCCCCAATAACATGTTGTTGACCCCAAAAACAAAACAAAACAAACAAAAAAAACAGTGGAATGTAAACAAAGTCTCGAAACAATATGTAGGGTTTGGGCAAGTCATTTGGGCTTTGACAAAATTTCATGATGCCATAGCAATTGAAACAACAAAAGAAATTTATTTTTTATCTTTGTATGAGAAGGTTGGAGGGTTAAGATGGTGACAGGGTAATCAGTGTGTATAATTTTGTTTGTCTTTTTTTTGTAACCTGTAAAGAAAATGTGATAATGATGATGGTTTCATAATCAAATTGATGTTTTCTTTTTTGCTGCATATTAAACCATCTCTGCAGAATATGCAGACGCTACCATCACATCTTACCATGTTTATGACTTTAATTCTAATTTAAAACAGCAGTGGCAAACTCATCAGATGCTGGTAGGTCAAACAAAATCAGTCTTCTCAGAATTATTTTATAATCTGAAGATACTATCAAAAATAACACGAGCTTATGGGAGGTAGGATATTAGCTACTTACTTTAAGGCATTTCGGTCTACTATCCAGGATCTACACTTACATAAACATACAACATAATGTGGATGTAAGCATCCCCTTTCCTTGTGGTTTCAGTTCATTTTACCTGCCTGGGTATATCAATGCAATTGGTTATAGCAATAAATTTTGTGTTACAAAACACATTAGATAATAGTTAGATAATGAGTCTAAAAGACTTTTTTTTTTTTTTTTTTTTTTTTTTTTTTTTTTTTT
>NW_016813148.1:935604-948877 GCF_001698545.2 Rhinopithecus bieti
GCCCGTCTCGGCCTCCCAAAGTGCTGGGATTACAGGCTTGAGCCACCGCGCCCGGCTGACTTTTTTTCTTTTAAACATGCAGTCTGTTTATTGATTCAAAATCTCATAATCTTATCCATTCAATTTCTTGTTTGATGGGTCTCACTTTTTTCTTAAAGTAGACATTAGGACAATCATCATAAAGACTGTCTCTTATTGCAAAATACCGTATGTCTTTAATGGACATTAGCTTAACTAGACTGGAAGTTGTTCTCCCTCTCGCAAGAGTTGTGTTTACACCTTCTTCAAGACATGATATACTCAGTAGCCAATCTACATTAGTGGGAGCTGCTATTTATCAGGATTCTTGCTCTCTCTGGTGAAACTATAAAAGAAGTAAAAGTATTGTTTGAAATATTGATGGGAAATGTGAATGAAAAATTCGATGGGAATGAAAATTCCATCATCCCCATATCTTTTCATAATTTAACAGTGTTTTATGTATTGAAAGTCAAAAACATATTTAGCAGCACCTGTGAATGGTTGAGGCACAGATGCCTAGCACCCTCTGGCTACAGGTCTCTGCATGGCAAAGTAGGTCGGGAACACAGAGCCTTCACACTCAAAATGCATAAGTTCAGGGATTTACAACACTGTTTAACTTTTCTAAACCTTGGACATTTAATGAAACTAAAAAAAAAAGTATAATGGACGAATAAAAATAAAAAACAAAATTCGAAAACCAAGTTGACTCATTGTTTTACAAATAAGCACAAAGATAATAAGCAAAGATGTGTATTACTGAAACCTAGACACACTGGTAATAAAAAAAAAAACTATGAGATAACTAATATAAAGAAATGGAATAAAAATTGATTGGGAAAACAATAAATATCAAAATTAAATATTTATGTATATAATATAAAAAATAAATCCTCTTATATATAGGAAAACCTTAAAGGCATTTATATTAGGGACAGTACATGTCTCTTCTTATGTACCCACCAACTAGGGAAAGAGGGCCAAATGTGTCTGTATATTGCTTAAAAATATATTATAAATTTGCATATGGATATGTAATTTTCCCATAGTTAAGTTACAGTGTGGATTTTCATTAACTATGTCAATAAAATAGTTATGCTTTCATTTTTATTGGAAACTATATAATTGTCTGCACATAGCTTTAAATTATTGCGATTGTATTTGACCCATCTCTAGTCAAAATGTTTGAAAACACCATAGGTGACCACATCCAATGAAATAAGAAACACTGAAACTGGAAATCACTGGCATGCAGACACCCATATCACTTAAAGAACAAAAACAATTCAGCTATGAAATCACATGGATTACAACAAAAATGTTTGGACAGGGAGATGACAGTCACACATTGGGTGAAATCAAGCCATTTATTTTTCATGGGAGCTGATAGATGAGACTACAAGGCAGGCAGCTAACAGAAGCAGCCACTACTGTAAAATGTTTAATAAATGTCAGAATGAACAGTTGGAGATTCGGCAACCTTTCCAAATTAGTCAAAATTACAACCATTTCCTAGTATAATCTGAGATAAACAGAAGGAATTAGTCCACTCTGAAGCTCTCGTCCTTCCCTCCAATAACAGGGAACAGAAAGATGTGGTTTGGTATACGTACTACCAATTTTCATCTCCAACATATAGTTCAACACCATGAGGAGTCAAAAACAGACTTAACCTGATTCCTTAAAAGTAGCACTGCTTTTAAAATAAACAACAGTATAAATACTGTTAGATATTTGCTTATACACCATAACCTTCTTATGTGAAAACTATTATTAAGAAAATACTTGTGCCCATTAAATTACCAAGTTTTAAAATTTTGTTTCTCTTTTTTAATCTTCAACATGTAAGACTTTGATTGGGCAGTTGTGTGTTGTTCGTTAGGTAAGCAACAGAAGAAGACCATTTTACCCATTCTTTAAAAAGAATTCTTTACTGAGTTATTATTAATATAACATTTCTCCAATCCCTGGGTTCTTCTCTTCTCTACAGAAATAATGTGAATTTTCAGCTTAAATGTCGAAGTGATTTTGTTTCAATAACATAGTTAAATCATTTTGAACAAATGTAAGAGGCTTAAAATTGCTAAATTGTTTGTCAATTTTGTTGCTGTTTTTAATCATCAGACATTAGTGCATATATAGTTTCCCTAAGGTCAAAGTTGGATTATTTTGTGCCACATTATAAGAGCTGAGTTTGCATCTTTTACTAAACGTACTATTTTGAGAAAATAAATAAAGCAAAACCTATAACATAAAGAAGATATTTATTTCTGGTGGTGATTCAGAGTATTTGTTCAGAGTATAAAAATAAGTAAAATAAGAGGCATGTATTTTAATGACTAAATAGCAAAGTGAGATTCCATGGAAAAATATCAATCTACATCCATAAATCAGGAAAACTACACAGGTGATCTTGCCACTGTTGTGCCAATTTAAATATATCTAGCAACCAAAAGAATGCTGTAGAAATCTGTCCAGATTTTCACATGGCTCTAATGATTAAATAAGTTCTGCTTCAGTCTGGTTGTTTGGTATACAAAGCCCTAGCCTTAGGATACTGAAACAGTATATTTTTTAATGGATAATAGTACATGAATTACCGTTTTGTTCCACTGATGAAAATATTTTTTATAGAAAGATTAACTTTTATTCTTTAACTATTTTTCAGTAAATACAGAAACAAGTTGTATATTGATGCCTGGCATTTGATGAAATACACGACTATTTTCTGGGACTCCAAAGATATTTAGGAGACTATTATATGGGATATAATGCTGATAAGGATTATAGAGTTGGAAGGGTTAACATACGTATCCTCAGGGCAACTGCAAAAGGGGAAGCATTTAGAACCATCATTTAGTGTGAGATAATGGATGTAAAAGTATTTTGTAAACAGTTAATACTTGTAGAGAATATTGTTGTTTTCCAATAACATCATAGGCCTCTCTTTTTTGTTCAGCTGTCTTATATTTTGAAGACAGCTTATATTTTGTTCCAATCTCACGCAGTAGGTCATGATTAAAACTCACATAATTATGATCGGTCTTCTCCTTTGTTGATGATTTGTCAGAAATCCAGACTGAAGTCTAAAGGTTAGTTCATGAATGGGCATATGACCCAACTGGGGTCATGGACAGCCACGGGGAAGCACACTGGAGATTATGGATAAAAGTCTTCACTGTTAAAAGAAAGTTAGGAAGAAGAAATTGGTCTTAATTTGCTAGATATGCAAATGAAAGGCTTAGGAAAGCTAGAGCCATTTTTCTATGAACATGAATGATTAAGAGGTACCCCACAGGGCCCAGCGTGGTGACCCACGCCTGTAATCCCACCACTTTGGAAGGCTGAGGCAGGCAGATCACATGAGGTCAGGAGTTTGACACCAGCCTGGCCAACATGGTGAAACCTTTACTCTTCTGAAAATACAAAAATTACCCAGGTGTGGTGGCAGATGCCTATAGTCCCAGCTACTCTGGATGCTGAGACACGAGAATCACTTGAAACCAGAAGGCAGAGGTTGCAGTGAGCCAAAACCATGCCACTACACTCCAGCCTGGGCAACAGAGTGAGACTTCATCTAAACATACACACATACACACACACACACACACACACACAAAAACCACAAAACAAAACAAAAACACAGAGGTACCCCAGAGGAGGGAGATACCCAAAAAATTACAGAAATGAGAACACACTGGCTGAATGAAATCCAAATAAGACCTTTTATATACATCTGAATTTCAATTGTATGAGCTAATCAAGTTCCTTATTTTTAAGTCATTTTAAGTTTTCTGTATATTGACAAAAGCAGTCTAAGTAATCAATGCAATATTATAAAAATGTAGTGAATAAAATGCTTGAATAATATAGCCTACCACTGTAATTTTAAAATAACATTGGTCCAACTGAAATTTGAAATGGCCTAAAAGTATGATGACATATGGATAAACTATCAATGATTGTAATAAAAAGTCCATCTCAAGTGGTTTTATCTTAGCTGAAAAATAATGCAGTCAGACATTATAAAGAGATTATATAAAAAAAGAGTAAGTCATTGTCACTTCAAAACTACTTATGTAAATTCTAATCCTATATTTTAAATGACGTGTTAAAAGCCCCCTTTTCACCTTTAATAAATATGGTAACGAAACTATAATTATGTATGTGCACATAATTATTGTCAAACTGATTTCAACATTTAAAAATAAGGCCAACCCCTCAAAAAAGCACACAAAAAACTGACTCCAAGTTTATCTTGAATTGATACAGAATATAAATTCACTTACTATTTCTCCTTCCAAATATTTTATAGTTATATTGTTATCTACTAGAGAGTATGAAAATATAATTTGTAACATGCAATTTGAAAAATAAAGAAAATGGCAAAAAATTATTTTAGAAATTGCATTTCTGAGATGAATATAGGTAATGAGCAGTATTTTCATTCTAAAGAAAAATTGCAAAACATAGTAAGTGAAAAATTACTATCATTATTAGAAACATACTTGGCTAAAACATGTAATTTTAGTGGCATTTCTAAAACATCTGTCATCCTCATAAAATACAGTAAAATATGCTTAAACTAAATTTATCTTAATTATTCATTTATGATTTTCCATGATATGAATTTAAAAATAAAAATAATAATATAACATTATACAAATAGTGCCTACATACATTTAATCTTAAAAGTGCCCTGGAAATTTGTAGAATGAGGAAGAGAAACTCAGAGGGTTCTGTGACATCTATAATAATGTATAATTACTAAATAGTTAAGATTCTACTGAGGCTTCTAACATAATTTCTTCAACTATGGTCCTCCAAACATTTAGAAAAAGAGAAATATTTGCATTTACATGATAGACTACAATGCTTTCTTTTACCAATTTTTTATAGATATAGCACACTTATAAAGTAATAATAAGTAATTAAGAACTGCATATTTTTTAAAGTCCCATGGTCACACTTGCATAAAATTTATTTCATAGATTTTTAAGTGTGTAATTATCTTGCACATCCTGTGGGAATATAGTTTATCCCATCATTGTTAAAACTTTTTTTCTATATGAGATTTTGATGAATCTTGTATTTCATTCATGATAATCTAATTCATGATTATGTTGATATATTTTACATATGAAATCATTCAAAATCAATATATGTTTTGACTTCAAGCAACAGCACACCATTTTTAAAATTACTGTGTAATCCACTCAATATGCACAACCAAGATGTCTGTGTCTATTGATCGTAAAAATACAGTACAAGAGAAAGGATTTTTTTATGACTCATCTCCCTACTATTAATATCTACAGTACCAATAATCATGTTGTGGATATAGCTGTGAAGGAAATGTTTTTTTGTCTTCAGATAATGTTTTCACCAGTAGACACTTATGATTAACTGATTAACTGGGCACAAAAAGGAAAGAGTGTGGTCAGATTTGTCTGAGGGAGAGATTAATAATAGTAACTGAGTGTCAAAAGTTAATTAGACATTTTCTAAGCTGGCTAGAATGAGAAAGGAATTTTAATCAGAGGGAGCAACATAAATGACAATACAGATACTTACACATCCAGTGAATCATGTCTATTAAGCACCCACTCAGGCCTACTCTGCTGTTTGGATAATGGAAAAGTTACATAAAGCATTGTCAAAGTATTAGTGTTCCCTAAATGAACAGAAAATAAAGTTTTTTTTATTTTTATTTTCCTACTGAAATTTTCTTAGAGTGACAATGAATATCAATAGTAAATTCAAGAAGAACAGATAGTTATGTGCTTTCACTTTTAAAAGAAGATTCTAAGCAATACTATAAAGGTACATATAATTACTAAATACTTAACAAGTTCCAGTCATTACCACTATCAAGTTTTGCCCTTCTGTTTCCACTTTTACCCAAATAAATGAAACGATATTAAAAAAAAAAAAAAAAGTATTGGCTAGCATATTCTGGATTGCCTGTGCATACCACCTACATGCCACCAAAAATTGCCAGTCTTTATGCACTGTGTAGACATGGCAACTAAGTTATTTTGGGTAAGTCATTTGTTTTATTTGCAACACATGAGGCTTCGTTTTCATGGAAGAGAGAAAACCCAAATAATACTAAAGTGCTCTATAGAATATACTAGAGTCAATTTTACAGACAATTACTTTTATTTAATACATTTGAGCTTTCAAAATTATGTTTACTTTTTAAGCATATTTCTGAAATTTCATATTCTCAGAATACATTTCTCTCTGTTTATGCAGAATTATAGAATTTCCACAGAACTATTACAATTTAAGAGATAATTTAAGGCAGCATACTAAGAAGGCTCATCTTTAGCAATGGAACAAGAAAGAAAACTCAGATGAATTTAAAACTTCAACTACAACTTTACAAAGACCCACAAAAAGTGAATTTAATAAATGCATGGATAAGCATTCATTCCAATTGCTCTAGAAATGTTTTATAAACCAAATAACTTTTCATTTGAATTTTTTTCACATTTCAAATTCTGCATACAACTGGAAAACACATATTCATTTTCTGTGGCTGGCCTTAGAAATTATAGGATTCAAATTGTTTTAAATATTCAATATTTTATATTTATTTGTCTCTCTTAATCGAGATTTCCACAGGAAAATATGGATCTTCTTGCCTTATACTCAAGAATTATGGAGACATTAATTGCCAGATGTTATTTTCTTTTGTCCTGCAGTAGGCAGGGTTCTGTCTGGAATGTCACTGCACATGGGTTAATTTGATAGCATGCAGACCCACCTAGAAAACCTCAAGATTCCCTTTAGTCTTTCCTCTATGAAGCAAGAGCTGTGTGATCTTTAAAAGAATACCACCTGCCTGTCTAAGCCACAACTGTTGCAACTGAAAAGACAGAGAATAACAAGAGTACAATTTCTTAGAGTCTGGGATTCAGAGTAACATTAGATGTCAGAAGCAAAGCTAATTTGATTTTGAATGTCTTTACTTGAACCAGAAATTCTTTACTATAGCTCAAGAAATGATAGTCTATAATTATCTGATATAGAAATTTTGAAATTTTATGTAGTGGAACTTACAGATAGCGCAATGCCAGAAGTTCATGCTTTGGTACACATGTTCGGCTAGAAGTACATACCAATGACAGGTAATTTTAAATATGGCTAAAACAAAAAAGATCTAATTGAGCAAAGAAGAGAAAAAGAGGACCAACAACTAAACAAACAAAGAACGATTGAATTTTACTACTTATAGATACGCTGGGCTCCTTGTGAGGAAGAGGCAATAGTGGCTGGGATATTGACATTCTAGAGGCAACAGAAACTAAAGATGCTTCATAGGAGGTGCAAGAGTAAAGTTGAAAGCTTGAAATCTTGAGTTCAGAGTGGAGCTGGCCCATGCTCTACAATGGAGAACAAATAAAATTCCCAGTCCAATTATAGGCTTGGTTATCGTTTACATAAAGTTCTATGTACCAGGAGGCAATAAGACATAGCAAGAAAGAAACAGGCTTGCCTGGAGAGAATGAACACGTCTCTCCATTCAGCAGTTAACTATACTGTAATATCAAAAGAAGAAAAGAACCCAAAGCAGCATTACAAAATAGGGTTGTACACTGGGGACCCTCGGTGATATGTCGCCAAAAAAAAAAAAAAAAAAAAAAAAAAAAAAAAAAAAAGCTAAATAAGAAACACTGAGAGAAAGAATAAGACAGAGAGAAAGAAAACTATAAACAAACACAAAAAATGAGCCAGCCAATTGAAAACGTATAAAATTATTCAAAAAATATGTAAAATTCTGATGCTAAAACAGATAATAGTAAAATATTTTTTTAAAACACCTTTTAAAGGGCATCAAAATATTCTACACAAAGTAGGTATATATAAATATTCACAACCTTTCGCTAATATTTATAAACTATTAAATATTGCTGAAAGATTTAGAGGATCTTAATAAAATGAACACAGACTCAATGTTCTTAAAGGGACTCCAATTAAATATTAAGATATCGATTCTTCCCGAATTGATTTATAGGGCCAATAAAATATCTATTAAAATTCCAACTCTGGTTATAGAAGTACAAAGCTGAAGTCTAAAATTTATACCTGAAGTAGTCAAGTTGAAGCTGCATCATTGTCTGGGATAAATACATGAAATTTGTTGTCTCACGGACCACGGAAAACTAGGACAAGAAACACAAAAGAGTGAGGTTCAGAGAGAAGTTTAAGGGCAAAGAAAAGAAGAAAACGGCCATGCCGGGCGTGTCATGCCTGTAACGCCTCAGTGCTTTGGGAGACTGGGAGGCTGGGGGATCACTTGAGGTCGGGAGTTTGAGACCAGCCTGGCAATACCAAAACTTCCAGCGGGGGGTCGTGCACGCCACCCATGTAATCTCAGCTACTCTAGGACTGGAGTCAGGAGAATTGCTTGAAGCTGGGACGGTGCTGGGGAGGTGGAGGTTGCAGTGAGGCCAAGATCTTGCACTGAAATCAGCTGGGTGGAAAGAGCAAGAATGCTCAAAAAAAAAAAAAGAAAAAGAAAAAAAAGAGGCCGGCGCGGAGGCTCGAAGCCTGTAATCCCCAGCACTTTGGGAGGCCAGACGGCGCGCGATCACGAGGCAGAGAGATCGGAGACCATCCTGCTAACAGGTGAAACCCCATCTCTACTAAAAAATACAAAAACAGCGCGCGATAGTGTGCGGGGCGCCTGTAGTCCCAGCTACTCGGGAGGCTGAGCAGGGAGAAATGGCGTCGAACCCGGGGAGGCGGAGCTTGCAGTGAGTTGAGAATCCGGCACTGCACCTCCAGCGGGCGACAGAGCGAGACTCTGCCTCAAACAAAAAAAAAAAAAAAAAAAAAGAAAAGAAAAGAAAAAAAAAGAAAGAGAAAAATCTTTCCCTGCTTCCGAAAGCGGTGCTGGAGAAATGGGTTGCTGGTTCCCTGGTGGAATGCAAAGGGTTTTATAGACGGGCTTGAGGAGGTGGTGTCTGTTTTACATAGGGCACAAAAGATTGGTCAGAACAAGTGTGTCATTTGCATAAGGCACAGAAAAACTGGTTAGGGCTAGGTGAGCCATTTGCATAGTGCACGGGAATCTGGCTGCCCCCACCCTAACCTTTTATTACGCAGATGTGTTCGCTTCCTGACCTGCGCCATGTTGCCTGTTTCTTTACTGTACACGTGCTGACGAAGAAAAGGGAGCCTCCATGTTGAACTTGCCTGGCCCTCAGGTAACCGTTTTCTATTGGCACAACTGCTGGCATTCACCTGTGCAAGCTTCCAGCTTGCTAATCTGTGTTTGCAGCTCGATTTTTCAGGCCGCTCTTTGTTAGAAAGTAAATGATTTGGGGGCTGCTTTTGTTAGAAGGGAAATTCTGCCGAGGATTCTGTTCTCCTTACTATCTGCCTAAATAATTTCTTTCTAGCTCCTGTATCTAAAGCATTTTTAATATTATAAATTTGGAATATTATATTACTTGATTTTAAGACTACTTTAAAGCTAGAGTAAATTAAATGTGTGAGATGAACATGAGAACAAACATATGGATCAGTGAAACAAAACGGAGTTCAGAAATAAACCCACGCGTATATAGAAAACTAATGTTGGATCTAAGGGCGAAGTAACTAAATTTAGGAAGTTTTTTTTCATTTAATGATACCAGAACAATTGACTATTCCTGTGCACAAAAATAAACCTTGCTTCTTCCCTCATATATATCAAAATTAATTGAATGCCAAAATTGGAAACAACCTAAATGTCATCTACTGGTGAATGGATGAACAAAGTGTGGTTACATTTTACGATGGAGCACTGATCAGCAATACAAAGAAACAAATAACTGATAGACAACTACAGGAAAAAAATCCATCCTGCTAAGGGAAAGAAGGCAGACACAAATGGCTACCTTGTGTGTAATTTCATTTAAATAAATTCTAGAATAGATAAAATTATAGCAACAGAAAGCAAATCAATTGTTGCCAGAGGCTCAGGGTAAGGGTTGGCGATTGACTGAAAAGAGTGCAAGGGGAAATATTTTAGTTGGTGAAAGGAATTCTACATCATTGTGATAATGGTTACTTGACATTTATCAAAATTCATCAAATTTTATATTTAAAATTGGTCAAACTTCATATGTAAATTAAGTACCTAAATAAATTGACTTAGAAAAAATAGATCTTTTCAACTTAATATAGGGAAAACTGTTGTCAACTTACAATCTTATAACATGCAATTTACCTGTCATGCATGGGAAAATAATAACATTTTGGTATTTACATAAAAATTAGTATTTAACACCAAAAATCACTTCACCAAAGTGAACATTATTGGGGCACAGAGAAAAATAACCCAAAAGTGGTGCTTTGGCATGCTAAGCATTTTTAAATTAAAGACAGAAGGCCTAGAAACTACCTGAGAATCAAGGACTTGCTAACCTTCTCTTTTAACTTTCTCCCAAGTGCAGGGAGTGTCTCTCTCTGGAAGTTCTCTTATCTGTCTGAGAAAAACTTCTTTCAAAAAAATGCAATTGCCTTAAGACCTTCTCCCTAGAATTGTTAGCAAATTATCAGAAACGGTTAACCACTAGAGAAGATAAAAGACTAAACGTTGCCACCATGCTAAGATAGCCTTTCTAGGCCGGGCGCGGTGGCTCAAGCCTGTAATCCCAGCACTTTGGGAGGCCGAGACGGGCGGATCATGAGGTCAGGAGATTGAGACCATCCTGGCTAATACGGTGAAACCCCGTCTCTACTAAAAAATACAAAAAACTAGCCGGGCGATGAGGCGGGCGCCTGTAGTCCCAGCTAATCGGGAGGCTGAGACAGGAGAATGGTGTGAACCCGGGAGGCGGAGCTTGCAGTGAGCTGAGAGCCGGCCACTGCACTCCAGCCTGGAGCAAGACTCCGTCTCAAAAAAAAAAAAAAAGATAGCCTTTCTAGCTATTCTGAGACAGCTCTAGAGATTGCGTGGGATACTTTACCTGCATAATAAGATAACTGTTCTTGGCTAAGTTCCACCCCTCACCTTCCCACCACCTTCTCCTGCCAGAACTTAGAGGAACTTTGTCCCTGGCTGTTGTCTGTTGTTTGGGCTCACTTATCTCTCCTGAAAATCACTTAACTACCTCTCATAATACCTACATTCCCTATCTTCCTCTCTCCTGTGAGAAGTGTGCTCTTTAAACCTCAACCATCTGACTCTTCCTCGAGTCTCATATTTGGAAAACCCCTTTGTCTATGTGCAGATTAATCTATTTGCATGCCTTTTCTCCTGTTAATCTGTCCATTATAAGTATATTTTGACAGGATGAATCAATCATCAAACCTTCAGAGAAAACGTTTAAACTTTACTACAACATTAAAAGATAAACATGTGAGAGGACAGAAATAATCAGTTACAAGCAACATTGTTAAGCATTGAAAAAATAATAAATTTAACTGTACATATTTCAAAAAATAATTATTTTGAATTAAAATAAGAAAATCTAAAATTCTGAACAATAATAAGATGAAGGATGAAGAAAGCTTAATAAGCAGCTAGAGTAAGTTTTTACTAAGTTCAGGCAGTGGATTAAAATATTAATAGCTAAAATGCAAGAAAAAATAGCATTAAATAGTTTTGCATGATAAAGCTTTAATTCAACTTTCTAAATATTGTGTTTCAAACTAAAATAGAATAATATGAAAAAAATTACCAATTCAAGGCAGAAATGAAGGGTAAAACAGAAAAGACTGGTAAATAACACAAAACTAATATTAAACTAATATTAATTATATCAGTAATTACAATAAATGAAAGAATATTAAATTACCTATTAAAAAACAAAGGTGATAAGTTCGGCTGAAAAATATAACAAAGCACGTGTAAAACCTACAGAAAAATGAAAATAAAAGGATGAGCCATTTTATAGGCAGCAATTAATAATCCAAAATTACACACATATAAAAAATAAGTAAAAGAGAATATTACAAAATGACAAAAGGAATAATCTACTATAAAATTCTATGCTTCTAAAAATGTATCTTCAAAATATATACAAACCATATGTAAAATTGTGAAGGCAAGCACTGACCAATTTGCAGTTGTTAGGGACATACAATCTTGATGAAGGATTAGTAAGAATTAGTACAGTTTGAAAAATCCAGTTTTATACATGTATAACTTATTTATACAGATACATATTATGTACAAATATATTTATTTTTTCAAAAATGTCAACAATTGTTGAAAATAATTGAAACTCAAAGATAACTCATAATAGTTTAAGAAAACAATGTAATGCATACTGCAATTTTATTTAAAATGAGAGGAAGGAAGTGCCCCGGGAGCCATTCACCCCCTTTACTTGAAGTGGAAGGAGGTATCCGTCTCAAAAAAAAACAAAAAACAAAAAACAAAACAAAACAAAAAATAACAAAACAACAAAAAACCTATAACCTACATAGCATAGTGACCTAATCTTTTCAACTCTATCTCTAAAGTAAATAGGCTAGCAATATTTTTTACAAAGAGGAGGCCTTGCCTGTGAAATGTCCTTACTAGGACATCACTCGCTAAGGATTGCCTATAGTAAACAGAACCTAGGATCTATGAAGCTATATAACTGTTTGAAGTATAAAATAGAGAGGTTTCATAATTTAAATGATCTAGCTATATGAGAAACTGCACGACCCTCACTTTAAGGTCATTTATTCTAGGTCACAAAGGCATGTCTGACTGGGAAAGAAAGACACAAGTATCAACCCAGTCCTGGACGTCTCTCTCTTTGTTTGAGCCTTTTGATTGCCTGTATTCTTAAAATTATTTAGAAGAGTGATACTGGTTTAGATGTCTGGGTTGTGCGCATCTGATTTGATAGTTTAATTCTGTGTGTTTGCTCAATGATAAAGGGCAATATATTTTTATATTATTACATATTGAAAAATTTTAAATACATTTCTAAATAACTCACAGATTAAAGAAGAAATCACAATAGAAAACACAACATCTTCTTTAATAAAGCAATGATGAATGTGTCATTTGTAAAAAATGTCAGGATGTAGCTAAAATAATAAATATAATTTTAGGTTTTCAATGAACTTACGTTAATAATGAAATTTCAAATATGTGATACACTTATGTTAATAAAATAAAGGAATATGAGATAAACAAAGAAATATATTGAAGAAAATATGTGTATAAATGTACAAATAGAAAACTAACCCTCAAGAAAGTGGACAATAAAATCCTCTTACTTAAAAGAAATAGACATTTATCAGTCTAAAT